>NC_088626.1:5882864-6129807 GCF_036013475.1 Columba livia | reverse complement strand
GCACTTCACCTCCAAGAGTCTAGTGGGCTCCCGGAGGCTTTTTCAACGCAAGAGGGAGGGGTGTGACCCCCCGTCACCGTGGTAACGGCCGCACCACATCAGCCGGTTCCGCAAGGGGTGCCGGGGACTCCCGGGTAGCGGAATCGAAAACGCGACCAGAAACCCCTCTCTTTACCCTCTTTTACCTCTGTAGCTTCGAGACTTTACCGACTGTGGAAAATAGGGCTGGCTACTTATGAAGAATTTATGGAAATAGCTAGATCATGCAGAAAAAAATCAGGGAAACAAAAGTGCAATTTGAATTTAATTTGGCCAATTCTGTCAGGGATAATAAAAAGTCCTTCTTCAAATACGTTAATAACAAAAGGAGGGGCAAGGAAAACCTCCATTCCCTGTTGGACTCTGAGGGAAATATAGTTAACAAAGATGAGGAGAAAGCTGAGGTACTTAATACCTACTTTGCCTCAGTTTTTACCAGTAAGACAGGTGGCCCTCAGGACAACTCATCTCTGGAGGTGGTTGACAGAGATAGGAAGCCAAATAGGCCCCTTGTATTCCAGGAGGAAATAGTTGGTGATTTACTGAGCCATCTGGATCCTCACAAGTCTATGGGACCAGATGGGATCCATCCTAGGGTGATGAGGGAGCTAGCACAAGAACTTGCCAAGCCGCTCTCCATCATCTTCCAACAGTCCTGGCTCACTGGGGAGGTCCCATATGACTGGAAACTGGCCAATGTTACCCCAGTCCAGAAAAAGGGCTGCAGAGCTGACCCTGGCAACTACAGGCCTGTCAGCCTGACCTCGGTGCCTGGCAGGGTTATGGAGCAGATCATCCTGAATGGAATCACACAGCACCTTCAGGATGGACAAGGGATCAGACCCAGCCAGCATGGGTTTAGGAGGGGCAGGCCCTGTCTGGCCAGCCTGATCTCCTTTTATGATCAGGTGACCCAGCTGGTGGATGAGGGGAAAGCCATGGTTGTGGTCTATCTGGACTTCAGCAAGGCCTTTGACACTGTCTCCCATAATATACTCTTGCAAAAGCTGGTAGCCCATGGCTTGGACAAGTGTACTCTATGCTGGGTTAAGAACTGGCTGGAGGGCCGGGCCCAGAGAGTGCTGGTGAATGGGGCTGCATCCAGCTGGCGGCCAGTCACTAGTGGTGTCCCCAGGGGTCAGTGTTGGGTCCAGTCCTGTTTAACATCTTTATTGACGATTTAGATGAGGGGATTGAGAACACCATCAGCAAATTTGCTGATGACACCAAGTTGGGAGGGAGAGTCGACCTGCTGGAAGGCAGGAGGGCTCTGCAGAGGGATCTGGAGAGACTGGAAAAATGGGCTGATTCCAATGGGATGAAGTTCAATAAGGCCAAGTGCCGGGTCCTGCACTTTGGCCACAACAACCCCCTGCAGCGCTACAGGCTGGGCACAGAGTGGCTGGAGAGCAGTCAGACAGAAAGGGACCTGGGGGGACTAATGGACAGGAAGCTCAACATGAGCCAACAGTGTGCCCAGGTGGCCAAGAAGGCCAATGGTATCCTGTCCTGTATCAAAAATAGCGTTGTCAGCAGGACAAGGGAAGTGATCCTTCCCCTGTACTCTGCATTGGGGAGGCCACACCTGGAGTATTGTGCTCAGTTCTGGGCCCCTCAGTTCAGGAAAGACATTGAAGTGCTGGAGTGGGTCCAGAGAAGAGCAACAAGACTGGAGAAGGGACTTGAACATAAGACCTATGGGGAGAGGCTGAAGGAGCTGGGCTTGTTTAGTCTGGAGAAGAGGAGGCTTAGAGGTGACCTCATCACTCTCTATAACTAACTGGAGGGAAGTTATAGCCAGGTGGGGATTGGTCTCTTCTCCCAGGCAGTCAGCAACAGGACAAGGGGGCATGGGCTTCAACTCTGCCAGGGGAAATTTAGGCTGGATATTAGAAAGAAATTCTTTACAGAGAGAGTGGTCAGACATTGTTAACCCTTTTAGAGCAGGTTGTTCAAGAGGTGTCAGCATCCATGTACAGAGTCTGCACAGCAACCAGGCAGCAAAGCCACCGGTACAGAAATGGGGACGAGACACTTGACCAGCTCCTTAAACCCAGATATCAGCGTGACATGTCTGCTGAGATTCCCGGGAACACCTGAACTGTAAGAGCAGAGCATGTGAGTCCTGGTTGGGTATCCTGGCTTGTCTCCTGACCCATGTGGTGCTTCAGGCTGTGAAGAGAATCAAAACCAGCCATTGGACTGGGGCAGTTCCATTTTACACATGTCACACAGGGCAGATGAAGGGAGCTCAGAACTGCAGACTCTGCTGCACGGTTGGGACTACAGAGACTGGAAATGCAGGTGACAGTGTGTGTCAGTGCACACACATAAAGATTCTGGCTTCCTTTGAGCCTTTGCACTGACCTGGGATCTGTTCCTTGGCCTTCTTTGTCTCAAAAATAAACTATTCTCCTATGCAACCTCCACATCACACCACATAAGAAATAATTAAAAGGTAGAAAAATAATGAAAGAAGCACAATTTGGGGGTAATTCTGTCCAAGAGGTGTACTCTTTAAATGATTAAAACAAAAAACAAACGAGAGAAAAAGCATTGTTCTAAAAACTTATTCCAAGACACAACTGCTGAGGTGTAGTAGATGCTTGGAAAAGCAAGAATGACTGTTCGTACTGAAATTAAAGAGATTTAAATCATCATCATCATCAGTGAGAATAAGGAGTTCCCTGTTACTGTTACTAGTGACAGCACCACTGTTCACAAACATCTTCAGCGCATCTTCATTTTTCCTGGGCTCCAAAGCTCAGCCTGCTCAGAGTTTGACAGGATTGCTGCAAACCCCTGTGACCCAGATCTCTACAACTGTCTCTGCTCAACAGCCTTTTACCCCAGGAAGGGGAAAACGGCCAATGCAGACACCAAACCAGTGCCCAACCTGCCTGGAGAGCCAGGACAGTTGTGCCACACAACAGCAGCCTCTGAGGGAACCTGGAGGTGATGGAACTGAAATGGTTTCAACCAAAAACAGAGAATCAGAGAATCATTTAGGCTGGAAAAGACCCTTAACAACATGGAGTCCAACCGTAAATCAAACACTGCCCAGTCCACCACTAAACCGTGTCCCAAAGTGCCACATCTCCATGTCTTTTAAATAACTCCCACAACGGAAGCTACAATCCTGAGCTGGCAGGACACCATTGGCTGCATTGGACATAAGATACTGGTCACGGCTGTGAGTTCAGCCCTCGCTGGCAGAATGTCTCACACCCTCACTGAGGAGGGCAGGGGGCTGGGAGATGGGAGCACGTTTCAGTTTCCAGATCCCAGCACAGAGCCCAAACCATCCTGCCCTTGGACTCTGGATCCCATTTCCTGAGATGCAAAGCTGGTGGGACTTCTGTGGATAATCATGTTAAAGGCATGAATAATCCTTCAGGTGTTTGTGTAATTTGTCTAGGAATGTCAGTTTTTAAAGAAAAATCAAAGTTTAACATGCTTATATTTAAATATCTGTTAAATAGTACTCTGCATCTGTGGTCGCCCCTCTGGCAATGACAATTAAATAGGTATTGCCACTATAAGGCTCCATACCTCATCCACAAGCACCCATCTAAGTGGTTCAGATGACGGGTGGTCTGGCAAACGTCACCCTTTGTGTCCCCAGGTGATGGACGCTGCTCATGTGCCTCTGCAGAGAGTGGCAGGAGCTGGATCCCCTTCTCAGGACAGACTCCTTCCAGGAGAGACACAGACAGAGGGGGAACTCATCAGGGCTTTACAGCATTTCACTCAGCATCAGTTTGACATATTGGGTGCTGTCCTGTGACTGCCCTTTCTGCACAAATGATCATACAAACACAACCATTTAGTAAGACATGGTCATAAAGGGGCTGTTATGGACAAGAAAGCTCACCATGAACTCTGGAGAGAGCGAGGAAGTTCATAATAAGCAGTTAATAAGTTTATAATAAGAAGAACAACCAAGAAGCTCAAGGTCTCTTCTGAAGAGCGGGAGGCCTGAGCAGCCATGATTGGCCATTGTAGGTGTGGGAGAGGGTCAGGGCATGTCAGGGAGAAGCAATGAGATGGCTGATGGCTTCAGTGAACCCTTCCAGCCATGTCTGAGCCCAGAAATGGAAAGCAGTTGATGTCTGCAGGTGGAGGAGGAACAGGAGGAAGATTTTCCTGGGAATACGGAAGGAAGAAAGGCCTCTCTTGGGCTAATCATGTATGGCAGTGCCATTTGCATGATGTGGGCATGGCTGTGCCTGGGAGATGGGGAATGGCTGCTGCTGGGGTGGCTGTGCTCAGCCATGGCCCATGAGCTGACCCTGCTCTGCTCCTCTCTTAAACTGCCCACACTTGGATGGTCCTCAGGAATCATCCATGAACCTGATGGATCCATGAACCTCCTGGAGTGATGGCTATGGATCCAAATAGAGGATTCAAGCAAGTTTGGGACTGGGACATTGTGGTGATTGGTGACCATTGCCAGGTGCATGAAAGAAGCTGGGTGAGTTGTGTTTTGCTCACAAGCATTTCCAACTCCACAGAAAACCAGAGCCTTGCAGTTAAAGCAACAGCACTTGACATAAACACCACCCCCAAAACACAAAACACTCACACAGACCACAGGAAAATCCTTGAAAAACATTGGAGAAAGATCTACCAGGTCCCAGGGGCCAGGGCTCAGCCATTCTGGTGATGAACAAGCATCAAGGGCTGACATGGCATCAGAGCCACCTCCACATGGCCCTCACCACGTGTAACCAGTGTCTCCAAGTCTTTCCTTCACCAGCTTCCAGGGACAGGGACCTGCACTGGTTGTTTCCTTCACAGCTGTGTCAGTGATGGCCCTTCATGGGGTCCAAACACCCTCAGAAACTTGGGGTTTGCTTCTGCCTTTCACTTCATTGGAGGTTTGTTCAGCTTCAGTAGCTGCAGTTCAGAATTATGACACCAGAGGGCTCACTAACATCTAAAATGCTCTTAAAAGCCAAGGCTCTGTGCATCATTTTCCTAAAGGCTTCAAGCCTGGTGTGGATGATTAGAGAAATTTCAGGAATAGCCAAACAGAGAGCATTTCCATCATAAATGGAAATAAAGCCAAATTTATTCTATTTCCTTCCCTGCTCGCCCTTCCCTCCCTTTCCAATACAGGTGGTACCAGCAGCCTCCAGTTCATATTGATGTGTTGCATCTCCTGATAAATACTGAATATGTCAGAAAAGCGTGTAACTAAATCACCATGTGAGTGAGGAGACAGGCCAGGACACCTCAAGAGGAGTCACACTCCTCTGGACCAAGAGGTGGGTGTTCCTGGCAATCTCAGGTGCTGTACACAGCGATACTTGTGTTCAGGGAGCTGGTCAAGTGACCCATCTCCTGTTCTGTAATGGTGCCTGAGTTTGCTCAGGTCACCCCTGACTTGAGCCCATCCACTGCTGGGTGTTCTCCAGACTCCTGCCTTCAGGAACAAAGGCCTAGGAGACCTTGCTGGTGAAGATGGAGGCAAAGAAGCTATGAAGAACCTCAGTCCCGTCTGATTCTACTCTTATGAAGTTCAGCAGCAGGCCCACGTTCACCCTGTCTATTCTCTTACTGCAAGTGAAGCTCTGTCAGCTCATCTTGCTGCCCTTCCCGTGTAGGTATCAAGTCCAGGGCAGCTTTGGCATCATCCCCACATCCATGGACAAGGTTTCTAAATTCCTCCTTTGCAGCTTCCCCTGCTCCCACCTCCTTATGTGCGGCCTTTTGCCCTGGAGCTCCATCGGTGCAGATGAGCAGCCTCACAAGATAAATGCTTCTGTTCAGGGGTACTTGGAGAGATCATTTTTGTGCTTGGAGCAGGATGTCCTGTAAGGATTATCAGATTTCCTGAGCTCCTTCACCCTTCAGATTTACTTCCATGTCACCATGTTACCCACCATCCCCCAGTATGTCAAAGTCTTCTCCTCTGGAGCCCACCAGCCTGTGCTCTGCTGCTGGCCTTCCTCCCTCCCCTCTGGTGCCTGGGACCCCACTGTGTCCTGGTCACAACAGCCAAGGTGGACACTGATGTTCACATCCCTCGCCAGGGTTTCCTTGATTTCCAGTTCCAGATCCAGGTGAGAATCACCCTTGTTGGCCCATCAGGCAGACATGTTAAGCAGTTGACCCAGGATCCTTTGGACTGTTGGCAGCTGCAGCTTTGCCTGGCCAGTGAATGTCAGGGCAATTACAGTTCCCCACAGGAACGTACTCATTGCCTGGTGAGTTGCTCGATTTGCCGACAGAAGATCCATTTCTTCTCCATGATCAAATAATTTGTGGCACACAACATGTTGTCACCCTGTACTGGGCTTACATGGCAAAATCTTAGAACTGTGGGTGAGTGTGGCTGTGCTACGGTTGTCACCGCTCTGAGAAGACAACCGGAGTTTGACCAATGACAGACAGAGCCGATTTCAGCTGCTCCAAGATGGACCCACTCCTTGCCAAATCTGAGCCACTCAGTGATGCTGGCAGCACCTCTGGGATATTGTATATGAGAAAGGGTAAAAAACGCTGCACAACAGCAGGTGGGAGAGAGGAGGGAGGAGATTTGAGAGAAAAGCACTGCAGACACCAAGGTCATATCCCATTGGACCCAAGCAGGTCCCTCAGTAGGCCAAAGCTTGTTCTCCTGAAATCCTGCTCTTGGCCTTGTTTTCATCTCCCAGGAGCCCCAGCTCCACTTTCCCATCCCTGACTGTGCCATCCTGACCAACTCTTTCTGATTTGTAAGTGTGAAGTCCCACAGGGCACCTCACCCCACTGACTCCTCAGTCACCCGTGTCAGGAAGATGTTGTCAATGAGCTCCAAACGCTCCTGGATGGCCGGTACCTTGCAGATATCTCAGATCTGCCACGAGGACATGGCCTGGAAACATGAGGCTTCTGTCATTTGTGTGAAGGAGGCCTCATCTCATTCCTCTTCCTCATCAGTGAGTGTATAGGTGATGTGCAGTCACCTCAACATTGCCCATGTTGTTCTGCCCTCTCATGCTGACTCCTCAACCTTCAGCTGGCATTGTCTGTCCCCAGGCAGAGAGAGCTCCACGCATTCCTGCTGGTCTCTCATATGAAGGGAAACTTCCCCTCCAAGCCCAGACCTCTGGCATTATAAGTATCAGACACCCAGGGCCCCACAGTTTCTCCAGAAGATGGTATTTGTAGTGCCCTTCAACTCCACATCCTGGTATCTTGGGAGAGACACCCTTATCAGGGTAAGCCATCTGCATGCAAACATTATGAGCTGAACAAATGGAGCTTCAGTCAAGGGAGAGTGCAGACCTTGAGAAAATCTGGTGTTCACCCATCAGAAAGCTCTAAAGATTTAAAAAGGGAAGTGACCAGTTCTGTATCGGGGCAGGAGAACAACCCCATCCATCAGGACAGAGCAGGACCTGACACGCTGAGCAGTGACCCTGAGGAGAAGGGCCTGGGCACTACAAGGTCCCCACACCAGCCCGTGGTGCACGCTCACCATGAACAAGGCAGCTGCACAAGGGGCTGCATGAGGAGGAGCGTGGGGACCCAGACACCTGCAGTTCTCATCCCATTCGGTTCAGCACTGATGTGACCCCACACACACGGGTGTGTGCCAGTGTGCGGCTTCCCAGTTTGGAGCAGCAGGGAGGAACTGCAGAGTGCAGGGCTGTGCCAAGGCAGGTTCAGGACCTTGTGCACATGGTGTGGGGTGCTGAGGGACCTGGGCTGCTTTGGCCCAGCAGCGCTGGGGAGGCTGCAGCAGTGCAGGAGTAGCCTGAGAGTGCCTGAAGGGTGGTTTCAGAGGTGGTGGAGGTTTCTTCATAGTGGGAAAGAGCTTGAGAAAGAAATAACGGCCCAAAGTGCAGCTGGGGAGGTCCAGGCTGGACATGAGCAGAAAGGAATGTGATGGAAGGGCAGTGCTGTGGGGGAGCAGGTCAGCAGAGGGAGTCTGCATCAGCCCAAGGCTTTGTGCTTCAAGGACCAGCTGGGGAGGATGGAGAGATCTCATCAAACGAAGGAAGATGCTCAGACAAGAGCAAGGTGGGGCAACAGGGGGGATGTCTCCAGCCTGCAGGGACAGAGGTGCAGGGGATGCCACAGCATAGGACAGGCTGTCATGGAGATGATCACAGGATGGAAAGAGGCTGAAAGCCCCACCAGACATGAGCTCCTTCTGCCCTTGGCTATGGCTGTTGTCTGCACCTCTGATGCCTGTGAGGAGACACCTTGTCCTTGCAGCACAGGGGCCTCATGGCCTCCTTGTCCCCAGCCAGGAACCTGGGAGGTGTGGGACCATAGTCCTGCCCTTGGCCTTGCACAGCCCCACATCACACTGTCCCAGGAAGGGCCCTGGGCAACGAGGGCAGGACAGGATCTGACTTTCCAGGCCTGGGGATCAGAGTTTGGCCCTTTAATTAATGAAACACATCCAGGTTTACTGGTTATCAGAGAGACCTTCACCTTGCTTTTCCTGACCTGTCATTCTGCCTCCAGTTTTCTGCTCTAACCAGATCCTAGGAACAATTTCTCAGTTGTGTCTCTCAGTGTGACCCATTAATGCTACAAGAAACTTTGGAGTTTACATCTGAGTTTGACTTCTTGAGAAGATTCTTCAGCTTCCCCTCAGGGTCTGATGTCCATGGACTCAGCACCAAACCCACCAGAGGGGTCATATTAAAGCGCCTTGGGCTGCTCCTGTGCTGCTGAGCTGGGCTGGGCTCCTGGGACACAGATAGCTCATGGAAGCGGCAGCGCTGCAGAGAGACAGCTCTGCCCAGGAGCAGCTCCTCTGCAAAGTGCAGCAGGGCTGAGGGCTCTGCCTGGGGATCTCAGGAGACAAGCAAGGCAGAGAGAGATTAAAGGTGGTCAGGATTGGGAGGATGACTGAGAGCTCCCTGGAGGAGAAACCTTTGCAGCCCTCGCCATGGTAAGTCTCTGGGTGCAGGGCAGTGCATCTGTAGCTCCTGGAGGCATCTCCTGAAACTGGCACAGGCACAGCTTGTGGGATCTGTAAATACGGGGCTCTTGTCAGGCCATGTTGAACAGCTGTGAAGCTGGGTGAGCACCCAGGGGTGCCCAGGGCTGTCCTGCAGAGCAGGGTCCCTGCACCCCAGGGCTGTGCTGGGGCAGGGACTCTGCCGCCTGCCAGGGTCAGCGCTCAGCCTGCCCGGGGAGATCCCACGGCAGCAGCTGTGGGTGGAAGGAGCGACCCCCGGCAGGGCAGGCAGGGAGCTTGTGGGCTTGAAGGGGGCTGTGTGGGTCAGGGCTACTCAGAGCTCCAGATCCCCCCACAGACATGGCAGAGGGTCCTTCTGAACAATGACATCAACTCATGAAAAGCTGCAAGGGAAGGAGTCTGTGCTTTCAGTTTTCCACTCTTGCTCGTCTGGGTGTGCAGTGGGAGATGAGGATTTATTTCTCTCTTTGGAGCAGACACTGAGACCCCAGTTCTCGTTAGGACTTGTCTGAGCTGCTCCTGAGCCCCTGCACACACAGAGCTGCCCCTGGGCAGTGCCAGGAGGTGTGAGCAGGACAGAGCTGAGCACACAGCGGGTGGGACGGGGTCTGTGACACTGACAGGGAGCAGACCAGGGACAGACACACAGCTGCAGGCAGCACAGACATGGGCAGGGAGAAGGAGCTCGTACCAGATATGCCAGGGATGGTATTTAGGAACCCCCCTGGCATCCTCTGCAGTGCAGACACATTTCCCAGTGCAACCCCTGGTCTCCTCTCCTCCCCAGCAGACCCTCTGCCCCAAAGGCATGGGGTCCAGGTCACGAGTCTCCATCTCAGCAGCTGGACCTCCAGGTGAAGGGTTCCTGCAACGTGGTACTCAAAGAAGGTGCTAAAAGTACTTGCTCTACAGTGTGATAATGTGAGTGGCAGCAGCACAGCCGGGTAAGGAGAAGGTTCCACAGCATGCCCGTCTGCCTTTCTGTCCTTGCTTTATTTTCTGGTAGCACTGCAGTGTTCTTCCCTGTTTCTCCACCTGTCCCTGGTGCTCTTGCTCTCTGGGGTTGGGGTGGGAGTGTGGGTCAGTTTTTGTTCTGACACCGACTCAGGGGGCTTTGCCCTAGAGCTGTGTTCATGGAAACTAGTTGCCCAAGCTGCATTTTAAACTGTGGTGAACTGTTTTTCTCACTTGGTAGAAAGAGAGAATGAGCTGAAACATCCCTCCATCAGGGAGGGGCTTTTCCATGATAAACAACATGATATTTTCCCCAGAGAAATCTCCCCTAACTTGTTACTGCCTTTTCCTCCTTGCACAGGTCCTCATGCCCACAGGCAGCCAATGTCCAACAGCAGCTCCATCACCCAGTTCCTCCTCCTGCCGTTCACAGACACACGGGAGCTGCGGCTCTTGCACTTCTGGCTCTTCCTGGGCGTCTACCTGGCTGCCCTCCTGGGCAACGGCCTCATCATCACCACCATAGCCTGGGACCAGCACCTCCACACCCCCATGTACTTCTTCCTGCTCAACCTCGCCCTCCTTGACCTGGGCTCCATCTCCACCATTGTCCCCAAGTCCATGGCCAATTCCCTCTGGGACACCAGGGCCATTTCCTATTCAGGTTGTGCTGTGCAGGTCTTTCTGTTTTTGTTCTTCATTTCAGCAGAGTTTTATCTCCTCACCGTCATGTCCTACGACCGCTACGTTGCCATCTGCAAACCCCTGCACTACGGGACCCTCCTGGGCAGCAGAGCTTGTGTCCACATGGCAGCAGCTGCCTGGGCCACTGGGTTTCTCACTGCTCTGCTGCACACGGCCAATACATTTTCACTGCCCCTGTGCAAGGGCAATGCCCTGGACCAGTTCTTCTGTGAAATCCCCCAGATCCTCAAGCTCTCCTGCTCACACTCCTACCTCAGGGAACTTGGGCTTCTTGTGGTCAGTGCCTGTTTAGCTTTTACGTGTTTTGTGTTCATTGTGGTGTCCTATGTGCAGATCTTCAGGGCCGTGCTGAGGATCCCCTCTGAGCAGGGACGGCACAAAGCCTTTTCCACCTGCCTCCCTCACCTGGCCGTGGTCTCCCTGTTCATCAGCACTGCCATGTTTGCCAACCTGAAACCCCCCTCCATCTCCTCCCCAACCGTGGACCTGGTGGTGTCAGTTCTGTACTCAGTGGTGCCTCCAGCAGTGAACCCCCTCATCTACAGCATGAGGAACCAGGAGCTCAAGGATGCCCTGAGGACACTAATGTCTGGATTCTTGTCAAAGACATTAGAATTCCCATATTCTGCATATCACTCATGACATGACTCATGACAGGTCCAACCTGTCTTTTTGTATTTTGTATTTGGGGATGATTGGAGTTGGGGGAAGGCTCATTTGGATTTGATTTTTTAACTATAATAATATTGCCCACAAAGAAATGTTCGTCCCGCTTTTAATTGTCTGTACACCTTTATACTTCAAGTCAAAGACCTTGTAAATGAGAAGTCGTGCTCTCTGTGGATCTAAACAAAATAAACAACCCTGCAGTGAACTATTTGTCTGAGATCTTTCCTCTGCAACCTTTGTGAAGCTCAGCACAAGGTGTGTGTGCAAAGATGGAGGAAACAGCCCCAAGATAGCAGGTCTACCAGGCAGCACCAGCCTCGTTCTTTACAGAGTCATTCCCTTTCCACTCCCACACTCTCCTTCTCATCCCTTGTGTTGGTGCAAGGCCTGAGTGCTCTGGCAGCTTGGTCACCATCCTGCTGTGTGTCAGTGCTGTGACCAGGACAGGCAATGGGCACTGCTCTGACAGTGCTGGCCTCAGAACAGCATCTCCATCAGCAAGGGCATCTCCTTAGCACACTGCCTGAAGGGTTAGATCTTCTTCCAGAGTTGTTTTAAAGAACATGCCTAAGGAACAGACTCACAAGATGCTCATTGTTTTGCTTGTTTCTCTGTCGGCTCAGTGTGATGAGATCATGTTCCCACTGTGGCTTTCGAGGGACTTTGGGCTGTTTGTTCAGGTGTTGCTTGTTGGTGGCCAGCACCCACACAGATGGTGAATAAGTCAGAGTCCCTCTGAGCAGCCTCCATGGCCACCCAAGAGCTTGTGTGGGAGGCGGTCAGTGGCAGTGACCACCATCAGCTGGGGCTGCCTCCCAGCCTGACCAGTATGGCCCTGCAGAGTCACCACAGCCCACTTGACCTACAGAGCAAAACCCCCAGCTCGGGGCTGTGGGCGGCGTGGGGACAGGGTGCAGGAATGGCAGCCAGGCCAGTGCAGGCCAGTGCTGCCTGAAGAGCCCCGGGGCCAGGACTTGGTGCTGTCCTGGGGAGCGGGGCTGGCACAGGGAGCTGAAGGATTCCTGGTATTGGGACATCCTGAGTGTCGCAGCCAGAGAGACACTGTCACTGACCCCCGTTTCCTCCATTTCGTTCTACAGGGCCTGCCCAGATGGAGCTTCTCTGCTGGGCTGGGCTGGAAAGTGCCCCAGAGAGGGAAACACCAGTGAAAAGCTGAAGTGTGTGAGCATGCAGGGTGGGGGCACCAAACTGGGAGGAAGGGCTGACACACCAGAACGCTGTGGTGGCATCCAGCGAGACCTGGACAGGTTGGAGGACTGAACAGAGGAGAACCCGAGGAAGTTCTACAAAGGCAAGTGCAGGGTCCTTCCCCTGGGGAGGAATAACCCCAGGCACCACTACAGGTTAGGGGCAGAGCTGCTGGAAAGCAACTCTGCGGAGAAGGACTTGGGAGTTCTGGTTGATAACAGGTTGACCATGAGTCAACAATGTGCCCTTGTGGCCAAGAAGGCCAGTGGTACCTGGGTGCATTGCAAAGAATGTGACCAGCACGTCAAGGGAGGTGAAGCCTCCCCCTCTGCTCTGCCCTGGTGAGGCCGCATTTGTAGTTACTGGGTCCAGTTCTGGGCTCCCCAGTTTAAGAAGGACAAGGAATTACTGGAGAAAGTCCAGTAATGGGCTACAAAGATGACGAGGGGTCTGGAGCATCTTTCTGATGAGGAGAGCCTGAGAGAGGAGGTTTGTTCAGCTGGAGAGGAGAAGTTGAGAGGGGATCTTATCAATGTTTATAAATATCTCGAGGGTGGGTGCCAAGAGGAAGGACCAGACTCCTTTCACTGGTGCCCAATGATAGGATGAGGGGCAACAGGCACAGGCTGAAGAACAGGAGGTTCCATCTGTACAATGAGGATAAATTTCTTTACTTGGAGGGTGACAGAGCCCTGAAACAGGCTGCCCAGAGCAGGTGTGGAGTCTCCTTCTCTGGAGACATTCAAACCCACCTGGACATGATCCTGTGCGATCTGCTCTGGGTGAACCTGCTTTAGCAGGTGAGTTGGACTGGATGATCTTCAGAGGTCTCTTCAACCCAAACAAGCCTGTGATTCTGTGGGGCACACAGCAGTGGTCTCGCATGGCCAGGCCTGCTGGGAGAGACATGAAAGACCAGGAGAGCAGGGTCAGGCCTGTGCCCATGTTCCTGGACACGCTGTGGCAGCTGTCCCAAGGCATTCGTCACAGATCAGCCCATTGCAACCATCATTTTGATTATTGTCCTCTCACCACACCTGAGAGAGGTTGTTTGTCCCTCCGTGGAAGGACTCTGAATGACTAGGTCAGAAGCCTGAGTGTGCACAGAGGGCAGATGGGAGCATGCACACTGTTTGTGGGGGGAAATGAGTCCAAATGAGCACAAATGCCTCAGCTATCACTGTGGGGACATGGAGGCCTGTGGGATGGTGTATCAGGGTCACTTCATGTTGAGAGTAACTTCCCCAAGAAACCACCTGAATGCAGCACTGGGATGTGCTTCCTTGAACCGAGGTCAGTGTGACCTCCCTGGAGACCTGCATCAGCTCCAGCACCCAGACCCAGCTGCTGCCCGGATTTCTGAATGATGACGGCACCATCTCTGCTTGCAGCACTGTCACTACTATTTCCTGCAGCTCTTGCCTGTACTGAGTGCTGAGGCGTTGTGTTGTTGGTTTCTTTGTTTTCTGGTGGCCACATCCTGCAACCAGTGTTGTCCCTAAGCCACCCGCTTCATTTTGCAAGAGTCACAGGCTGGACAGTCTGTCTCCAGAAGGCAGCTGCACCTTGGCCATGGGGATTTCTGTCCCCTACAGTCATCACTTCATTCTTTCCATAGATATAGTTTTGTGTTTGTATTTTAGAGCCATTTGTTCGCTTCCTGTTCACACGGGCATCCCACGAATGCATCACTGCTCTCTGCCCCAGTGTAGACAGGCACAAGGCCTTCTCCACTGGACCTCTCACCAGTGCCACTGTTTTCTACAGCACCTTCATCCTGGACTGTGGGATGCCCAGGACAGCCATCCCAAGACAGTTTGACAAAGCCTTTTTTCTACACCTTCCCCACATCCCTGCTCAATCCCCTCATGTACAGCTCAAGGACCAGACAGGTTGGGTACAAGTGGGACAGTGAGAAAAATGGTCAGGAAAGCTTTGAGGTGCACAGAGAGCCCATCAACATGTTGGCCTGCTGTTCTCTCTGAACAAGCCCAGAAGACCAGCACAGCATTTGCTGTGTCCCAGAAACTCACCTGGAAGGTTGGGATATGGAGAAAAGGTTTGGTCTGGGAAGGGTCAGACAGGGGCTGGTGGAACTGGCTGGTGTGACCGTGAGACGTCTCTCCAACACCTCAGAAAAGTCCTGGCTCTCAGGGAGGCTGCATGGTCCTTTGAGAAAGAAAACAGCAAAAATGACTTATCATGGAATCATAGAATAATTGTGGTTGGAAGAAACCCTCAAGGTCATCAAGTCCAACCATAACCTAAATCTGGCACTAAACCATGTCCCTAAGAGCCTCATCTATCTGCGTTTTAAACACCTTCACTGATGGTGACTCCACAACCTCACTGGGCAGTCTGTTTCATTGCTTCAAAACCCTTTCCCCGAAGAATTTTTTCCTCATATCCAATCTAAACCTCCCCATGTGCAACTTGAGGCCATTTCTTGTCCTATCACTCGTTACTTGGGAGAAGAGACCAACACCCACCATGATAAAACCTCCTTTCAGGTAGTTGTAGACAGCGACAAGGTCTCCCCTCAGCTTGCTGTTCTCAAGGCTGAACAGCCCCAGCTCCCTCAACCACTCCTCATAAGACTGGTGCTCCAGACCCTTCACCAGCCTTGTCACCCTCCTCTGAACTCTCTCCAGCACCTCAATGTCTTCCTTGCCATGAGGGGCCTAAAACTGACCCCAGGATTCAAGGTGCAGCCTCACCAGTGCCCAGTACAAAGGGATGATCACTTCTCTAGTCCTGCTAAAGCTCTGATTGAATCAAGGCTTGAACACCTTGGTGTGACCCGGTTTGAGACAGGTTGGACTGCAGACTCATGAGGTCCCTTCAACCTCAGTTCTCTCATGAACCCATTGTGATGTTGGGATCTGTTTCAGACTGGAGCAGAGCAGGCGATGATGGGGCAGGATGCACCTGTGCTGTAGGTGACCATCTAAACCAACATCTCAGCCAGTGAACCAGCCAACACCTCAGTGTGACTCTCTCTGGGCAACGTGTGAGGAGTCCTGGGCAGGGAAGGTTCAGAGGGCATGGGGTGTTATGCAAGACACAAAATGATCTTGGCTTCATTCCTGCAGGCCCATCAGATGTCAGTTAATGTCAATGAAAATTAAAATAAGAGGAACTGAAGACAAAGACCCAAAGGAGAGGATGGTGTCAACATACTTTTTTTTTGTTTCTTTGGTGTGGTGTCTTTTCTTTGAAAAGGAAAGAGTTCTCCAGAACTGGGCATGGATTTAGGACACAAATGTCTTCAGCTCCAGGGACACAAACACCTGGTGCCAGTGTAGATGCTCCGGGAACCCCTGCCCAGGCTCCACCTGCACTGCAAGGTGCTCTGGTCTCCCCAGGTCCTGTGTGACAGATGCCAATCCCAGGCCAGCACCTCAGGTACACTGGGGCCCTAAAATGGCACTGGCTGTTTATGGTGAGACAGCTGATGACTGATGTCTGTCTGGAAGTGTACTAAGGATTGGAGAAGAAATAGTGATCTTCCCCTGTACTTCTATTACCAACACTCTATTATTTCATCTCCCTCGTCATTCAGGAGTTCCCACCTCTCCTGATTAAATGTCCCTGTCCAAGGACAACTTTCCAGCAGACTGTGTGGACATTTGCCCTTCCTAGTGCTCTCAGGTTTCTCCTCCACTTGCTCTTTGGTCATTCAGTGGCCTCTCAACTGTCTGGTTTCTGCCTTGAGCTTCAGGGAGTTACAAACTTGCCCCGTTCTTCAGAGCTCTAATTAACATGGCAGTCAACACGTTCATTGTGTTTATTTCTATCCTCTCTTGTCTCTCTGTCTAAACCAGTTCTTGTGTGGGTGTCCCTTGTGGATGCTGGACCTCACCAGATCCAGCTTACACACACAGCTGAGGAAAGTGTTTTGCTGTTTATTAAACTGTGCAGTGTTTGCACAGGAGAGCAGGTGGAGCTGGTGCACAGGAGCTGCAGCATCTCCTGCAGAGCTCAGTGGAGAAGTCTGGTGTAGGAAAAGTGATGCAATCTCTGGTGGCCAATGAGGGAACCGGCAGACTGGGGGTGGGGGTGAGGAGCCAGGTTGTCCATACAGTGTCCAGCCTCAAGGACTGTTCTCCTGCCTGTCCAGATGTCTCCAGGAGACCCTCGGGATCAATGTCCAGTGTAGAATGCTGCTGTCACTTCTTCTATACACTGGAAAATGATAGAAAACACCCTGGAAAGAAAAAACCCTCCTTTATTAAATCTTCTTTGAAATCTTCATCAGCAAGTGTCCCATTGAAACCTCTCCAGTTAGTTCTACAAGTCTGGAAGATTTGAAGGAAATTACAGAAAGAAACATTGCTCGTTAGGGCTTTCTGTGTTTTAATGATCCCCATGGCGTATTTGGTGCTGAGTCCATGAACCTCAGATACCAAGGACAGACTGAAGAATCTGCTCAACAAGTCCAAGTCAGAAAAAACTCCAAAGTACCTTGAAGCATTAATGGGCCCCACTGAGGGCTGTTCCTGACAAAGCCTCCCCAGGGACTCGTTAGAGCAGATAATTGGAGGCAGTGATTGCATTAGGCAAAGTGCAGCAGCTCTGATGCTGAGAAAGCCCTTGGTTTGTCTGATGAAGGACAATGGCCAAGCCTTGAGCCCCTGCCCCTAGGAAGGGAGATCCTGTCCCTCACGTGTGGCTCAGAGCTCTTCCTGGGAATGTGGGGAGTGTGATGCCAAGTGAAGGACAACGGTGTCATACCTCCTTGTCTCCCTGGGGGTGCAAGGAGGCAAAGAAGCCCCATGGCCATGATGACTGTGCCTTTTCTTAGGCCTCATTGGCAGAGGCATCAGCCATAGCCAAGGGGACAAAGACCTTGGCTCTTTCAGGGACATCCAGCCTTGCCAGGACCCTTGGCCATGTCCACCACAGTCCATCCTGCACTGTCCCAGGCCTGTGGCTGTTTCCCCACAGGCTGCAGACACCCCATGCGCTTCCCCACCTTGTTCTCAGCCCAGTGTGTCCCCACCTGTGCTGCTGTCTCTCCATCCGCATCAGCTGTTCCTTGAAACACAAAGTCATGGCTGATCCAGAGTCCTTCTGAATGGCCACAGCACTGTACTCAGAATGACATTTCTTTATTCTGAGCTCCACTCTGGACCTCCAGAGCTGCAGTTACTGATGGTTTTCCTTTCTCATGCTGTTTCCCTCCTCCCATCATCTTGGAAAGCGATTTTCAGGATTTCTGAGGCTACTACTGCCCTTTCTTGTCATGGTTTTACCACAACCACCAACTAAGACCATGAGAGCTGCTCACATCCTGTCCCCAGTCCCCAAATGGGATAAGGGAGAGAACTGAATGGGAAGGGAGAAACTTGTGGGTTTAGAAAAAAAAATAATAAGACAATAGAAATAATAAAAGAAACACACTACTACTAATAATATACTTATACTATTTCTATTTACATAAAGTAAAATATATGACACTCAGTGCAGTCCCCCACAGAACTCCAGTTGTGCTGAACAGGCAGCCCAAAAGAAGAGAGCACCCTGGTCCTGAACAGCTGATCGCAGCAAGAGAAATTACAAGTGCAAAAAGCAGAGAGGCCCAAGGGCCAACTGAAAAACAGCGAAACATCGTAAAACTGAACTAACAATGAACTCCCAATGCAATGGAACTTCTGAACAGAGCTAACCAATGTAGCCGGAAAACCAAAACTAGCTGGCTGGAAAAGGCATCTCCAGCTTCATACCGAGCATGACACTAATGGTAGAGAATAGCTCGTTGATTGACCTGCATGTCAGTCAAGGTGCTGTCCTGTCTGTGCCCTCTCCTGCCAATTTGATCTTTCAGCTGGACTCCAGAGAAGACCTTGGTTTCACTGACAATAGTCCAGGTAAATTCAATAGAAATAAAGAAATTAAATTAAGAAAATATACTCAGTGCAATGCCTCATGCAACTCCAGTCACATGGAAGATCCAGTCCTGCAGAAGGGAGCACCTTGGTCCTGAACAGCCCATCCCAGCAAGAGAGAGCAAAAGGGCAACAGGCAGAAAGGCCCAAAGGCCAGTGGCAAAATGGCAGAACAGCAAAAGGCTGAACTGACATCGAACTCCTGACAGAATGAAACTTCTGAATGAAACTGACCAAACCAGCTGGAAAACCCAAAGTAAGGGATGTAACAAGCCCTAAAAGCCGGCTCCAGCTTTAGACTGAGCATGGCGCTAATCATAGGGAATATTTCATTGATCAGCCTGCATGTCAGTCCAGGTGCTGTTCTGTCTGTGTCCCCTCCTGCCAATCTGCATCTGCAGCTGGGTGGCCGAAGGAGTCCTTGGTTTCCCTGACAACAGCCAAGATCTCAGTGAGTTCTGACATTCCTTTCATAGCAAATGGCAAACACTGTAAAGCTGCTAAAAGACAAAATGAACTCTATCCCAGAGAAGGAACAGCGTTATTTCATTATTCTCGTAGTAAATCTAAACAAAAGACTGCGCTAGCTGTGAAGGAGAGAGGTTCAAAATGCATGAAGAAAATTAACTCAATTTCAGTATAAACAGCACGTTTCCTCAGGCTCCCCTTCACCAGGCTAAAGAAGTTTGGGTCTCTCAACATCTCCACACATAACCCAGACTTTCTCTGGCCACACGACAGCTCCTCCCGTTCCTCCAGAATGGGGAACCTCACACTGGGAGACACGGCTCCAGATGTGACCACACCAGTGCTGAGTCACGATGGGCAATAACTGCCCTTGTCAGGGTGGCCACGCTCCTCCCAGTGCAGCCCAATGTGCTCATGGGCATGTTCCTGTTTAGCACCACTGAGAACTGGCTGAACATCCAGGCTCAGAGGGTTGTGACCAGTGGCACAAAGCCCAGCAGGAGGTACCATGAGGAGCACTGGAGGACACCATATCCCCACCCAACATCTCCTCCCCTCTTGGGTGTCTGGACCCACCTCGGTGACAAGGGGGAGAGCACTGACTGTATGGGTGGAGGAGATGGGGTCTGGAATGAGGGTCCCCGGGCAGTTTCTCCTGGTTGTTCATGCACCAGCAAGCTGGGCTGGATATTTGGAGAGAGGAACTCTTCCTAAGGGCCTCCAATGGGCATGGTGATTGTCTCCAGTTTCCTGCATGCTGCCTTTTCTGGTGGAGCTCACAGAGGCTGCCAGCCCTTTAGAGGACCCAGGACAGGCCTTGTCCTTCCTCTGGTCACAGCTGTACCCCAGTTCTCCAGCTCAGCCCCAGCTCAGGAGCCTTGTCTAGGGGTGACTTTTGGGGTAAGGTTGACAAGAGGGGTGCATAAGTTTGTCTCAAGGACATGTGATGAGCACCAGGACTGAAGTACCAGAGCAAAATGGTGTGGCTTCTGGGTGAATACTTTCTGCAGTGCAAGTCCTGACACAGGGTCCCAGACTTGCTTTCCATGACACCCATTAGGAGGGAAAATGCACTAAGAAATGGCACGTGGGGGACACCAATCCTTCTGCAGCTACTTCCCACACCTGGTGAAGCACCAGGACAGCAAGGACTTCTGGCCCTGCACCCTTAACTCTGGGTGTTATCTTGGGGCAGCTGAACAACAGCATTTTTCTCTCCAAGGCAATTTCCAGCCCAGGTCAGTTCCTGTCTGATCTCCCCCATCCCTCCTCTGATCTGCTCTGGTGCTCCTGGCCCCATCCTGTGCTCCACAAAGGGCCCCAACCTGGCACTGATGCTCTGCAGAGCAGGTTGGCTGCAGAACCATGGGGTGACTGCACACTGGTTGTGCTGCTCAGTGAGGGACACAGATGCAACTGGCTGGGCTGCACTCTCACTGAGCTCTTTCCTGGGGGTCTAAAGCCCTGGAATGGGTCCAGAGCATTTCTTGGGACTCAGTGGGTTTTCCGCTCATTTTGGTTCAGCAATGCCTTCCTTGTCCTTCAGGTTCCCGGAAACTGGTGCAGGAAGACGCTGCCTATCCCCTTCCCAGGGACAGAGGTAGGCTGACCAGCCCTTGATTTTTCAAATCCTCCTTCAGGCCCTACTTGAAGATGGGCTTGACATCTTACTTGACAGTAAGTCATTGACCTGGTCACATCGTACACAGGTGCCTCCCATACCATTCTCTGGTACTAATGCCAGGCACAGACACTCTGCGCAGCCAGAAGCCTGGGTGGCTGCATCCTTCTTGGCAGGTAGTGTCTGTGTAGACACACTCTTTGTATTAATGGCAGCAACAGCTTTCCTTTTTCTAGAAACCATTGCTACCCTTAGCTAAATTGGGGACAAGAAAACAAAATGAAACCCTGGACAAACTCACCTACAAGAGCTAGTTGTGTCCAGTCTACTTGCCCTGCCACACCCCAGTCTGTGTCACCAGCAACAAGTGAGAGGTCTAACAGCAAGGAGTGACAGAACCTCTGACCCCTACTGCACGAGCAGCCCCAGTCGCTGCTGCAGCACCGTGTGGGTAGTGCTCACCTGCCTCACAAGCACTTCACCTCCAAGAGTCTAGTGGGCTCCCGGAGGCTTTTTCAACGCAAGAGGGAGGGGTGTGACCCCCCGTCACCGTGGTAACGGCCGCACCACATCAGCCGGTTCCGCAAGGGGTGCCGGGGACTCCCGGGTAGCGGAATCGAAAACGCGACCAGAAACCCCTCTCTTTACCCTCTTTTACCTCTGTAGCTTCGAGACTTTACCGACTGTGGAAAATAGGGCTGGCTACTTATGAAGAATTTATGGAAATAGCTAGATCATGCAGAAAAAAATCAGGGAAACAAAAGTGCAATTTGAATTTAATTTGGCCAATTCTGTCAGGGATAATAAAAAGTCCTTCTTCAAATACGTTAATAACAAAAGGAGGGGCAAGGAAAACCTCCATTCCCTGTTGGACTCTGAGGGAAATATAGTTAACAAAGATGAGGAGAAAGCTGAGGTACTTAATACCTACTTTGCCTCAGTTTTTACCAGTAAGACAGGTGGCCCTCAGGACAACTCATCTCTGGAGGTGGTTGACAGAGATAGGAAGCCAAATAGGCCCCTTGTATTCCAGGAGGAAATAGTTGGTGATTTACTGAGCCATCTGGATCCTCACAAGTCTATGGGACCAGATGGGATCCATCCTAGGGTGATGAGGGAGCTAGCACAAGAACTTGCCAAGCCGCTCTCCATCATCTTCCAACAGTCCTGGCTCACTGGGGAGGTCCCATATGATTGGAAACTGGCCAATGTTACCCCAGTCCAGAAAAAGGGCTGCAGAGCTGACCCTGGCAACTACAGGCCTGTCAGCCTGACCTCGGTGCCTGGCAGGGTTATGGAGCAGATCATCCTGAATGGAATCACACAGCACCTTCAGGATGGACAAGGGATCAGACCCAGCCAGCATGGGTTTAGGAGGGGCAGGCCCTGTCTGGCCAGCCTGATCTCCTTTTATGATCAGGTGACCCAGCTGGTGGATGAGGGGAAAGCCATGGTTGTGGTCTATCTGGACTTCAGCAAGGCCTTTGACACTGTCTCCCATAATATACTCTTGCAAAAGCTGGTAGCCCATGGCTTGGACAAGTGTACTCTATGCTGGGTTAAGAACTGGCTGGAGGGCCGGGCCCAGAGAGTGCTGGTGAATGGGGCTGCATCCAGCTGGCGGCCAGTCACTAGTGGTGTCCCCAGGGGTCAGTGTTGGGTCCAGTCCTGTTTAACATCTTTATTGACGATTTAGATGAGGGGATTGAGAACACCATCAGCAAATTTGCTGATGACACCAAGTTGGGAGGGAGAGTCGACCTGCTGGAAGGCAGGAGGGCTCTGCAGAGGGATCTGGAGAGACTGGAAAAATGGGCTGATTCCAATGGGATGAAGTTCAATAAGGCCAAGTGCCGGGTCCTGCACTTTGGCCACAACAACCCCCTGCAGCGCTACAGGCTGGGCACAGAGTGGCTGGAGAGCAGTCAGACAGAAAGGGACCTGGGGGGACTAATGGACAGGAAGCTCAACATGAGCCAACAGTGTGCCCAGGTGGCCAAGAAGGCCAATGGTATCCTGTCCTGTATCAAAAATAGCGTTGTCAGCAGGACAAGGGAAGTGATCCTTCCCCTGTACTCTGCATTGGGGAGGCCACACCTGGAGTATTGTGCTCAGTTCTGGGCCCCTCAGTTCAGGAAAGACATTGAAGTGCTGGAGCGGGTCCAGAGAAGAGCAACAAGACTGGAGAAGGGACTTGAACATAAGACCTATGGGGAGAGGCTGAAGGAGCTGGGCTTGTTTAGTCTGGAGAAGAGGAGGCTTAGAGGTGACCTCATCACTCTCTATAACTAACTGGAGGGAAGTTATAGCCAGGTGGGGATTGGTCTCTTCTCCCAGGCAGTCAGCAACAGGACAAGGGGGCATGGGCTTCAACTCTGCCAGGGGAAATTTAGGCTGGATATTAGAAAGAAATTCTTTACAGAGAGAGTGGTCAGACATTGTTAACCCTTTTAGAGCAGGTTGTTCAAGAGGTGTCAGCATCCATGTACAGAGTCTGCACAGCAACCAGGCAGCAAAGCCACCGGTACAGAAATGGGGACGAGACACTTGACCAGCTCCTTAAACCCAGATATCAGCGTGACATGTCTGCTGAGATTCCCGGGAACACCTGAACTGTAAGAGCAGAGCATGTGAGTCCTGGTTGGGTATCCTGGCTTGTCTCCTGACCCATGTGGTGCTTCAGGCTGTGAAGAGAATCAAAACCAGCCATTGGACTGGGGCAGTTCCATTTTACACATGTCACACAGGGCAGATGAAGGGAGCTCAGAACTGCAGACTCTGCTGCACGGTTGGGACTACAGAGACTGGAAATGCAGGTGACAGTGTGTGTCAGTGCACACACATAAAGATTCTGGCTTCCTTTGAGCCTTTGCACTGACCTGGGATCTGTTCCTTGGCCTTCTTTGTCTCAAAAATAAACTATTCTCCTATGCAACCTCCACATCACACCACATAAGAAATAATTAAAAGGTAGAAAAATAATGAAAGAAGCACAATTTGGGGGTAATTCTGTCCAAGAGGTGTACTCTTTAAATGATTAAAACAAAAAACAAACGAGAGAAAAAGCATTGTTCTAAAAACTTATTCCAAGACACAACTGCTGAGGTGTAGTAGATGCTTGGAAAAGCAAGAATGACTGTTCGTACTGAAATTAAAGAGATTTAAATCATCATCATCATCAGTGAGAATAAGGAGTTCCCTGTTACTGTTACTAGTGACAGCACCACTGTTCACAAACATCTTCAGCGCATCTTCATTTTTCCTGGGCTCCAAAGCTCAGCCTGCTCAGAGTTTGACAGGATTGCTGCAAACCCCTGTGACCCAGATCTCTACAACTGTCTCTGCTCAACAGCCTTTTACCCCAGGAAGGGGAAAACGGCCAATGCAGACACCAAACCAGTGCCCAACCTGCCTGGAGAGCCAGGACAGTTGTGCCACACAACAGCAGCCTCTGAGGGAACCTGGAGGTGATGGAACTGAAATGGTTTCAACCAAAAACAGAGAATCAGAGAATCATTTAGGCTGGAAAAGACCCTTAACAACATGGAGTCCAACCGTAAATCAAACACTGCCCAGTCCACCACTAAACCGTGTCCCAAAGTGCCACATCTCCATGTCTTTTAAATAACTCCCACAACGGAAGCTACAATCCTGAGCTGGCAGGACACCATTGGCTGCATTGGACATAAGATACTGGTCACGGCTGTGAGTTCAGCCCTCGCTGGCAGAATGTCTCACACCCTCACTGAGGAGGGCAGGGGGCTGGGAGATGGGAGCACGTTTCAGTTTCCAGATCCCAGCACAGAGCCCAAACCATCCTGCCCTTGGACTCTGGATCCCATTTCCTGAGATGCAAAGCTGGTGGGACTTCTGTGGATAATCATGTTAAAGGCATGAATAATCCTTCAGGTGTTTGTGTAATTTGTCTAGGAATGTCAGTTTTTAAAGAAAAATCAAAGTTTAACATGCTTATATTTAAATATCTGTTAAATAGTACTCTGCATCTGTGGTCGCCCCTCTGGCAATGACAATTAAATAGGTATTGCCACTATAAGGCTCCATACCTCATCCACAAGCACCCATCTAAGTGGTTCAGATGACGGGTGGTCTGGCAAACGTCACCCTTTGTGTCCCCAGGTGATGGACGCTGTTCATGTGCCTCTGCAGAGAGTGGCAGGAGCTGGATCCCCTTCTCAGGACAGACTCCTTCCAGGAGAGACACAGACAGAGGGGGAACTCATCAGGGCTTTACAGCATTTCACTCAGCATCAGTTTGACATATTGGGTGCTGTCCTGTGACTGCCCTTTCTGCACAAATGATCATACAAACACAACCATTTAGTAAGACATGGTCATAGAGGGGCTGTTATGGACAAGAAAGCTCACCATGAACTCTGGAGAGAGCGAGGAAGTTCATAATAAGCAGTTAATAAGTTTATAATAAGAAGAACAACCAAGAAGCTCAAGGTCTCTTCTGAAGAGCGGGAGGCCTGAGCAGCCATGATTGGCCATTGTAGGTGTGGGAGAGGGTCAGGGCATGTCAGGGAGAAGCAATGAGATGGCTGATGGCTTCAGTGAACCCTTCCAGCCATGTCTGAGCCCAGAAATGGAAAGCAGTTGATGTCTGCAGGTGGAGGAGGAACAGGAGGAAGATTTTCCTGGGAATACGGAAGGAAGAAAGGCCTCTCTTGGGCTAATCATGTATGGCAGTGCCATTTGCATGATGTGGGCATGGCTGTGCCTGGGAGATGGGGAATGGCTGCTGCTGGGGTGGCTGTGCTCAGCCATGGCCCATGAGCTGACCCTGCTCTGCTCCTCTCTTAAACTGCCCACACTTGGATGGTCCTCAGGAATCATCCATGAACCTGGTGGATCCATGAACCTCCTGGAGTGATGGCTATGGATCCAAATAGAGGATTCAAGCAAGTTTGGGACTGGGACATTGTGGTGATTGGTGACCATTGCCAGGTGTATGAAAGAAGCTGGGTGAGTTGTGTTTTGCTCACAGGCATTTCCAACTCCACAGAAAACCAGAGCCTTGCAGTTAAAGCAAAAGCACTTGACATAAACACCACCCCCAAAACACAAAACACTCACACAGACCACAGGAAAAGCCTTGAAAAACATTGGAGAAAGATCTACCAGGTCCCAGGGGCCAGGGCTCAGCCATTCTGGTGATGAACAAGCATCAAGGGCTGACATGGCATCAGAGCCACCTCCACATGGCCCTCACCACGTGTAACCAGTGTCTCCAAGTCTTTCCTTCACCAGCTTCCAGGGACAGGGACCTGCACTGGTTGTTTCCTTCACAGCTGTGTCAGTGATGGCCCTTCATGGGGTCCAAACACCCTCAGAAACTTGGGGTTTGCTTCTGCCTTTCACTTCATTGGAGGTTTGTTCAGCTTCAGTAGCTGCAGTTCAGAATTATGACACCAGAGGGCTCACTAACATCTAAAATGCTCTTAAAAGCCAAGGCTCTGTGCATCATTTTCCTAAAGGCTTCAAGCCTGGTGTGGATGATTAGAGAAATTTCAGGAATAGCCAAACAGAGAGCATTTCCATCATAAATGGAAATAAAGCCAAATTTATTCTATTTCCTTCCCTGCTCGCCCTTCCCTCCCTTTCCAATACAGGTGGTACCAGCAGCCTCCAGTTCATATTGATGTGTTGCATCTCCTGATAAATACTGAATATGTCAGAAAAGCGTGTAACTAAATCACCATGTGAGTGAGGAGACAGGCCAGGACACCTCAAGAGGAGTCACACTCCTCTGGACCAAGAGGTGGGTGTTCCTGGCAATCTCAGGTGCTGTACACAGCGATACTTGTGTTCAGGGAGCTGGTCAAGTGACCCATCTCCTGTTCTGTAATGGTGCCTGAGTTTGCTCAGGTCACCCCTGACTTGAGCCCATCCACTGCTGGGTGTTCTCCAGACTCCTGCCTTCAGGAACAAAGGCCTAGGAGACCTTGCTGGTGAAGATGGAGGCAAAGAAGCTATGAAGAACCTCAGTCCCGTCTGATTCTACTCTTATGAAGTTCAGCAGCAGGCCCACGTTCACCCTGTCTATTCTCTTACTGCAAGTGAAGCTCTGTCAGCTCATCTTGCTGCCCTTCCCGTGTAGGTATCAAGTCCAGGGCAGCTTTGGCATCATCCCCACATCCATGGACAAGGTTTCTAAATTCCTCCTTTGCAGCTTCCCCTGCTCCCACCTCCTTATGTGCGGCCTTTTGCCCTGGAGCTCCATCGGTGCAGATGAGCAGCCTCACAAGATAAATGCTTCTGTTCAGGGGTACTTGGAGAGATCATTTTTGTGCTTGGAGCAGGATGTCCTGTAAGGATTATCAGATTTCCTGAGCTCCTTCACCCTTCAGATTTACTTCCATGTCACCATGTTACCCACCATCCCCCAGTATGTCAAAGTCTTCTCCTCTGGAGCCCACCAGCCTGTGCTCTGCTGCTGGCCTTCCTCCCTCCCCTCTGGTGCCTGGGACCCCACTGTGTCCTGGTCACAACAGCCAAGGTGGACACTGATGTTCTCATCCCTCACCAGGGTTTCCTTGATTTCCAGTTCCAGATCCAGGTGAGAATCATCCTTGTTGGCCCATCAGGCAGACATGTTAAGCAGTTGACCCAGGATCCTTTGGACTGTTGGCAGCTGCAGCTTTGCCTGGCCAGTGAATGTCAGGGCAATTACAGTTCCCCACAGGAACGTACTCATTGCCTGGTGAGTTGCTCGATTTGCTGACAGAAGATCCATTTCTTCTCCATGATCAAATAATTTGTGGCACACAACATGTTGTCACCCTGTACTGGGCTTACATGGCAAAATCTTAGAACTGTGGGTGAGTGTGGCTGTGCTACGGTTGTCACCGCTCTGAGAAGACAACAGGAGTTTGACCAATGACAGACAGAGCCGATTTCAGCTGCTCCAAGATGGACCCACTCCTTGCCAAATCTGAGCCACTCAGTGATGCTGGCAGCACCTCTGGGATATTGTATATGAGAAAGGGTAAAAAACGCTGCACAACAGCAGGTGGGAGAGAGGAGGGAGGAGATTTGAGAGAAAAGCTCTGCAGACACCAAGGTCATATCCCATTGGACCCAAGCAGGTCCCTCAGTAGGCCAAAGCTTGTTCTCCTGAAATCCTGCTCTTGGCCTTGTTTTCATCTCCCAGGAGCCCCAGCTCCACTTTCCCATCCCTGACTGTGCCATCCTGACCAACTCTTTCTGATTTGTAAGTGTGAAGTCCCACAGGGCACCTCACCCCACTGACTCCTCAGTCACCCGTGTCAGGAAGATGTTGTCAATGAGCTCCAAACGCTCCTGGATGGCCGGTACCTTGCAGATATCTCAGATCTGCCACGAGGACATGGCCTGGAAACATGAGGCTTCTGTCATTTGTGTGAAGGAGGCCTCATCTCATTCCTCTTCCTCATCAGTGAGTGTATAGGTGATGTGCAGTCACCTCAACATTGCCCATGTTGTTCTGCCCTCTCATGCTGACTCCTCAACCTTCAGCTGGCATTGTCTGTCCCCAGGCAGAGCTCCACGCATTCCTGCTGGTCTCTCATATGAAGGGAAACTTCCCCTCCAAGCCCAGACCTCTGGCATTATGAGTATCAGACACCCAGGGCCCCACAGTTTCTCCAGAAGATGGTATTTGTAGTGCCCTTCAACTCCACATCCTGGTATCTTGGGAGAGACACCCTTATCAGGGTAAGCCGTCTGCATGCAAACATTATGAGCTGAACAAATAGAGCTTCAGCCAAGGGACAGTGAAGACCTTGACAAAATCTGGTGTTCGCCCATCAGAAAGCTCTAAAGATTTAAAAAGGGAAGTGACCAGTTCTGTATCGGGGCAGGAGAACAACCCCATCCATCAGGACAGAGCAGGACCTGACACGCTGAGCAGTGACCCTGAGGAGAAGGGCCTGGGCACTACAAGGTCCCCACACCAGCCCGTGGTGCACGCTCACCATGAACAAGGCAGCCGCACACGGGGCTGCATGAGGAGGAGCGTGGGGACCCAGACACCTGCAGTTCTCATCCCATTCGGTTCAGCACTGATGTGACCCCACACACACGGGTGTGTGCCAGTGTGCGGCTTCCCAGTTTGGAGCAGCAGGGAGGAACTGGAGAGTGCAGGGCTGTGCCAAGGCAGGTTCAGGACCTTGTGCACATGCTGTGGGGTGCTGAGAGACCTGGGCTGCTTTGGCCCAGCAGCGCTGGGGAGGCTGCAGCAGTGCAGGAGTAGCCTGAGAGTGCTTGAAGGGCGGTTTCAGAGGTGGTGGAGGTTTCTTCATAGTGGGAAAGAGCTTGAGAAAGAAATAACGGCCCAAAGTGCAGCTGGGGAGGTCCAGGCTGGACATGAGCAGAAAGGAATGTGATGGAAGGGCAGTGCTGTGGGGGAGCAGGTCAGCAGAGGGAGTCTGCATCAGCCCAAGGCTTTGTGCTTCAAGGACCAGCTGGGGAGGATGGAGAGATCTCATCAAACGAAGGAAGATGCTCAGAGAAGAGCAAGGTGGGGCAGCAGGGGGGATGTCTCCAGCCTGCAGGGACAGAGGTGCAGGGGATGCCACAGCACAGGACAGGCTGTCATGGAGATGATCACAGGATGGAAAGAGGCTGAAAGCCCCACCAGACATGAGCTCCTTCTGCCCTTGGCTATGGCTGTTGTCTGCACCTCTGATGCCTGTGAGGAGACACCTTGTCCTTGCAGCACAGGGGCCTCATGGCCTCCTTGTCCCCAGCCAGGAACCTGGGAGGTGTGGGACCATAGTCCTGCCCTTGGCCTTGCACAGCCCCACATCACACTGTCCCAGGAAGGGCCCTGGGCAACGAGGGCAGGACAGGATCTGACTTTCCAGGGCTGGGGATCAGAGTTTGGCCCTTTAATTAATGAAACACATCCAGGTTTACTGGTTATCAGAGAGACCTTCACCTTGCTTTTCCTGACCTGTCATTCTGCCTCCAGTTTTCTGCTCTAACCAGATCCTAGGAACAATTTCTCAGTTGTGTCTCTCAGTGTGACCCATTAATGCTACAAGAAACTTTGGAGTTTACATCTGAGTTTGACTTCTTGAGAAGATTCTTCAGCTTCCCCTCAGGGTCTGATGTCCATGGACTCAGCACCAAACCCACCAGAGGGGTCATATTAAAGCGCCTTGGGCTGCTCCTGTGCTGCTGAGCTGGGCTGGGCTCCTGGGACACAGATAGCTCATGGAAGCGGCAGCGCTGCAGAGAGACAGCTCTGCCCAGGAGCAGCTCCTCTGCAAAGTGCAGCAGGGCTGAGGGCTCTGCCTGGGGATCTCAGGAGACAAGCAAGGCAGAGAGAGATTAAAGGTGGTCAGGATTGGGAGGATGACTGAGAGCTCCCTGGAGGAGAAACCTTTGCAGCCCTCGCCATGGTAAGTCTCTGGGTGCAGGGCAGTGCATCTGTAGCTCCTGGAGGCATCTCCTGAAACTGGCACAGGCACAGCTTGTGGGATCTGTAAATACGGGGCTCTTGTCAGGCCATGTTGAACAGCTGTGAAGCTGGGTGAGCACCCAGGGGTGCCCAGGGCTGTCCTGCAGAGCAGGGTCCCTGCACCCCAGGGCTGTGCTGGGGCAGGGACTCTGCCGCCTGCCAGGGTCAGCGCTCAGCCTGCCCGGGGAGATCCCACGGCAGCAGCTGTGGGTGGAAGGAGCGACCCCCGGCAGGGCAGGCAGGGAGCTTGTGGGCTTGAAGGGGGCTGTGTGGGTCAGGGCTGCTCAGAGCTCCAGATCCCCCCCACAGACATGGCAGAGGGTCCTTCTGAACAATGACATCAACTCATGAAAAGCTGCAAGGGAAGGAGTCTGTGCTTTCAGTTTTCCACTCTTGCTCGTCTGGGTGTGCAGTGGGAGATGGGGATTTATTTCTCTCTTTGGAGCAGACACTGAGACCCCAGTTCTCGTTAGGACTTGTCTGAGCTGCTCCTGAGCCCCTGCACACACAGAGCTGTCCCTGGGCAGTGCCAGGAGGTGTGAGCAGGACAGAGCTGAGCACACAGCGGGTGGGACGGGGTCTGTGACACTGACAGGGAGCAGACCAGGGACAGAGACACAGCTGCAGGCAGCACAGACATGGGCAGGGAGAAGGAGCTCGTACCAGATATGCCAGGGATGGGATTTAGGAAACCCCCTGGCATCCTCTGCAGTGCAGACACATTTCCCAGTGCAACCCCTGGTCTCCTCTCCTCCCCAGCAGACCCTCTGCCCCAAAGCCATGGGGTCCAGGTCACGAGTCTCCATCTCAGCAGCTGGACCTCCAGGTGAAGGGTTCCTGGAATGTGGTACCCAAAAAAAGGTGCTAAAAGTACTGGCTCTACAGTGTCATTATGTGAGTGGGAGCAGCACAGCCGGGTAAGGAGAAGGTTCCACAGCATGCCCGTCTGCCTTTCTGTCCTTGCTTTATTTTCTGGTAGCACTGCAGTGTTCTTCCCTGTTTCTCCACCTGTCCCTGGTGCTCTTGCCCTCCGGGGTTGGGGTGCGAGTGTGGGTCACTTTTTATTCTGACACCAACTCAAGGAGTCTTGCCCCAGAGCTGTGTTCATGGAAACTAGATGCCCAAGCTGCATTTTAAACTGTGATGAACAGTTTTTCTCACTTGGTAGAAAGAGAGAATGAGCTGAAATATCCCTCCATCAGGGAGGGGGTTTTCCATGATAAACAACATGATATTTTCCCATGAGAACTCTCCCCTAACTTGTCACTGTCTTTTCCTCCTTGCACAGATCCTCATGCCCACAGGCAGCCAATGTCCAACAGCAGCTCCATCACCCAGTTCCTCCTCCTGCCGTTCACAGACACACGGGAGCTGCGGCTCTTGCACTTCTGGCTCTTCCTGGGCATCTACCTGGCTGCCCTCCTGGGCAATGGCCTCATCATCACCACCATAGCCTGGGACCAGCACCTCCACACCCCCATGTACTTCTTCCTGCTCAACCTCGCCCTCCTCGACCTGGGCTCCATCTCCACCACTCTCCCCAAATCTGTGTCCAATTCCCTCTGGGACACCAATACCATCTCATACTTGGGATGTGCTTCACAGCTCTTTTCATTTGTCTTCTTGATAGTGGCAGAGTATTCTATGCTCACCATCATGTCCTACGACCGCTACGTTGCCATCTGCAAACCCCTGCACTATGGGACCCTCCTGGGCAGCAGAGCTTGTGTCCACATGGCAGCAGCTGCCTGGGCCACTGGGTTTCTCACTGCTCTGCTGCACACGGCCAATACATTTTCACTGCCCCTGTGCAAGGGCAATGCCCTGGGCCAGTTCTTCTGTGAAATCCCCCAGATCCTCAAGCTCTCCTGCTCACACTCCTACCACAGGGAAGCTGGGCTTCTTGTGGTTAGTATATTAGTAGTATTTGGCTGTTCTGTGTTCATTGTACTGTCCTATGTGCAGATCTTCAGGGCCGTGCTGAGGATCCCCTCTGAGCAGGGACAGCACAAAGCCTTTTCCACCTGCCTCCCTCACCTGGCCGTGGTCTCCCTGTTTGTCAGCACTGGTGTGTTTGCCAGCCTGAAGCCCCCATCCATCTCCTCCCCATGGCTGGATCTGGTGGTGTCAGTTCTGTACTCAGTGGTGCCTCCAGCAGTGAACCCCCTCATCTACAGCATGAGGAACAGGGAACTCAAGGAGTCTATAAGGAAAGTGATGACTGTTCGCTTCTCAAAAGCTGTAATGAAGTGACCTCCTGCTTCTGCATGTCACTTGTAATATAACGCATTACTTGTTCAACCTGAGTTCTGTAGCTTTTGTGGTTTTGTTTGTTTGTTTGTTTGTTTGCTTTTCTCTTTGGTGTTTGTTTTTCTTGCTTATATTAATGCTATCCACAAGCAAAATTATTTGTCTTCCTATGGCTGTGTCCATATCTACCTGTCTGGTGTGTCCCATAGTCTTTGTGTAAATAAGGTGCTATACTCTCTGTGTGTATAAATGAAATAAAGGACCCTGCAGTGACTTGTTTGCCCAGAATCCTCTCTCTGGGATCTCTTGGGCTGCAGGAGCCATGTCTGTGTGCTGAGGGGGAGTGAGCAGGAGCCACCTTGAGCTGGGTCTTCCTCCCATCCTGACCAACGTGAACCTGTGGACTCACCCCATGGCCCTGGGCACCACAGCCCACTTGCTCTGCAGAGCAGCACCGCCAGGTCAGAGCTGTATGGAGCATGGGAAGGGGGGCAGGAACAGCTGGCCAGGTCAGCATAGCTCAGGTCTCTTGGGAAAGGGCTCTGTGGGGAGACGGGATGTTCCAGGAGAAGAGTGGGGCACTGTATGTGTACAGGAAAGACACGGAAAGAGAAACCCTTTGCTGCAGGTGGCAGCTTGGGGCAGGTGGCCCTGGCACTGTGGCCGCAGGACCTTCCTGAGGATCTCCTAGGCCAAATGCCTCATGCTGTCCTGGGCAGCCAGTCTGGACCTGGGTCTGGAGCTGCCTGTGCTGGAGACGCACTCAGCTTGCTGGCTGGATGAACATTCTCACTGTCCTTCATTCCCACTGGTCCCCACTGCTGTGGGACCAGTTCCAGTTCCAGTGTGGCTGCTCTGCCGGGCTCGGCTGGGGAGCGGGCAGGGGGGTGGCACAATTCAGGAGGGGGTGGGAGGGCTGAATTGGCAAATGCCCCGGAGAAGAAAATACCAGTGAACGGCTGAAGTGTGTGAGTGTGCAGGGCTGGCACACAGCAGTGCCCTCTCCCAGCCAGGCCTCCTGGGAGAGACCTGAAGCACCAGCAGAGCAGGGGCTGGTGTGTGCCCATGTTCATGGGACAACCTGGGGAAACTGGCCCAGGACAGTCACCGCATGCCGCGATTGAGAGACGGGGACGCAACTTGATGCAAGCAAAGTGTCCACTTTATTGTTCTTTACACAGTCCTTTTATACTGTTACATGCATAACAACTACTGTCGTGGATTATGCTGATTGGTACAACAATTAATTATCTCATACATATTACAAAAGCTGAGCTTATGATAGGTTAGTAAGAGCATGCAAATCTGTCCTAGTTCCTTATCACTATCGTGTCCCGTGTGCTGGGTAAGCTTTACAGGCTGTTTTCTCACAGCCACAAGGTCCTGTTGCTAAACAGGACATTCCTATCTATCATCACAAGTTTCTGCTCTTTGTGCTTACATCTGCATGTTGTAACTTTTCACGGCCCTTAGTAATTTTCCATGCTAACACAACAGGTCCAGTAGCTAGAACTAGCATATTAACTATAGATATATATTTTTGCTAATATCCTATAAGCCTAGATAACCCACAACCGCAGACCAGCCCCTCATAACCACCTTTTCCAGCACTGGCCCTTCACCCCAGCTGAGAGAGGTTGTTCATCCCTCAACACAAGAACACTGAATGAGTAAGTCAGAAGCCAATGTTTCCACCGCATGGATGAGATATGAGTATGGATATCATGGACATGAGGTGAGATGAACCCAACTCAGTACAGACACCATCAGCTATTCTTGCATGTTCCATGAAGGTCTGAATACAGCACTAGGATGTGCTGCCTTGAACTGAGGTCCCCATGTCCATTCCTCATGACGTGGGACATGAGGATGGCCATGCCTAAGGATCTGGACATGCTGGATCGTGGGGCTGAGGCCTATTGTCTGAGGCTTAACAAGGCCAAGTGCTGGGTCCTGCACTTGGGTCACAACAACCCCAGGCAGCGCTAGAGGCTCAGGGAGGAGTGGCTGTAAAGCTGCCTGGTGGAAAGGGATGTGCGGGTGTTGAGCGATAGCTGGCTGAATATGAGCCAGAATGTTTCCAGGTGGCCTTAAAGGCCACCAGCATCCTGGCTTGTATCAGGAATAGTGTGGCCAGCAGGACTAGAGAAGTGATTGTGCCACTGCGCTCGGCACTGGTGAAGCCGCACCTTGAATCCTGTGTTCAGTTTGGGGCCCCTCATCTCAAGAAGGACATTGAGGCATTAGAGAGAGAACAGAGGAGGCGACAAAGCTGCTGAGGGGCTGGAACACAAGTGTGATGAGGAGCGGTTGAGGGAGCTGGGGCTGTTCAACCTGGAGAACAGGAGATTGAGGGGAGACCTTCTCACTGTCCACAACTGCCCGACAGGAGGTTGCAATATGGCGGGTCTTGGTCTCTTCTCCCAAGTAGCAAGTGATAGGACAGGAGGAATTGGCCACAATTTGCACCAGGGGAGGTTTAGATTGGATATTAGGAAAAAAGTATTTCCCGGAAAGGGTTGTCAGGCATTGGAACAGGCTGCCCAGGGCAGTGAGGGAGTCACCACCCCTGGAGGGGTTTAAAGGTGTTTAGACAAGGTTCTCATGGACATGGTTTAGTGCGAGATCTGGGCTATGGTTGGACACAATGATCCCAAGGCTCTCTTCCTATCAGAGTATTCTATGATTCTGCCTCAGATGAGGGTCCACAAAGCCAACTCAGTTATGGACACCTGGCACAACCCTGACATTTGTGTGTGTGACTCTGGGAACAAACCCCACTGACCCAGTGAGATTCACCTCTGTTGCCCTGTGATTTTGGATTGTGTTTTCAAAATGACAGTGCAATCGAGGAGGCCCTGGCATCCATCAAACCCATCTTCAAGAAAGGCAGGAAGGAGAATGGGGAGAATCACAGGCTGGTCAGCTTGTCTCTGTCCCTGGGAAGGTGATGGGACAAGTCCTCCTGCAGCCATCTGCAGGCACTTGAAGGACAAGAAAGAGACTTGTGAACCAAAACGGGCAGGGGAAAGACAGGCATGTTGTGTGTATGAAATTGTGCCAGGCCTTGGACATGGTCTCTCGTGGTGTCCTTATAGATGTATTGGTGCTGTCTGGGCTGAAGAAGTGGATGCTTGGTGGGAAGTTCACTGAAACATCAAGCCCAAATATCATCTGCGATGCAGTGTCCTCTGTGCAGTTAGTGTGTCATCCCCCAGTGACCAGCATTTGGGCCAAAACTGCTGAAGGTCTTTATTCTCCCTTCTGTGCTGTGATGGAGATGATGCAAAGCTGAGTGGAACCTTGAACAACCTCACCTGGTCACCCTGCTCTGGGAAGGAAAGTGAAACCAGATGTTCAGGGCTCTCTTCAAACCTGACTGACTATGAGTCTTTCCCCTGGACACGTTTTTGAAGATAGAATATCTGCAGAAAATTAAAAAACAACACAATAACCAGCAGCTCAAAGATGCCTTGTGGAAAGTCTGATCTTAGTCTGTTATGAAGCAACAAACTGCCCATCTGCTTCTATATCGGAGTTTTAATGAAACTAATTATAGGCCCAGCCTGTCATCTCTATATTTTCTTGGTGGTGTTTTTTAAATTGTGATAATGCTGCCATACCCTTTCAAATTGGTTTTCTGCTTTTCTTTCATAATCACTGCCCATGCTCTTTGTGTATTTAAAGAAAATAAGGAGCCCTGTAGTGACTCTTTTCATGGGATCCTTTCACGAAGGCCTGATTGGAGCTGCAGGGACAGTTTCTGTGTGCATGAGAGGAGGGGAGAAGAGCTGGAAGGGAGCACCAGCACTTGTTCTTCCAGAGCTGTTCTGGTTCCACTCCCACACTCTCCTTCTCATCCCTGGTGTTGGTGCAAGGCCTGAGTGCTCTGGCAGCTTGGTCACCGTCCTGCTGTGTGTCAGTGCTGTGAGCGCAGGCAGGGACAGGCAATTGGCACTGCTGTGACAGAGCTGGCCTCACAACAGCCTTTCCAGATAGAAAGGTGATCTCCCATGGGCAGTGCATGATGGTTTGGCTCTTCTTCCTAACCTTCTCTCAAACATATGAGCAAGAAAATGGTCACAGATGAAACCACCAGAGTACAGGTGAACAGTGTGTGTGTGCAGGGCTGGCACACAGCAGTGTCCTCTCACAGCCAGGCTCCTGCCAGAGACCTGCAGGACCAGCAGAGCAGGGGCTGGGCTGTGCCCCTGTGCACTGGAAACCCCAGGGAAGCTGCCCCAGGGCATCGTCATGGACTGGCCCCTCACAACCACCATTTCTAGCTCTGGCCTCTCTCCCCCACTCACATAGGTTGCTCTTCCCTCCACAGAGGGACACGGAATGAGTAGCTCAGAAGTCCATGTCTGCATTGTGCTGATGAGATGTGAGCATGCACATCATGGATGTGAGATGAGATGAACCCAGGTGAACACTAACAACATCAGCTGTTCCTGGGGGTTCCATGAAGGTCTGTGGGACAGACAATGTCTCAAGGTCACTTCACGATGGGAGTAACAGCCCATGGGAAACTACCCACTGGGATCTTCTTCCTTGAACTGAGGTCCCTGTGTCCATTCCTCATGATGTGGGACATCTCAGATGGGTGCAGAGCAGGGTGACCCACCACAGGGCTGAGCTGTCTCCCATCATTTGGGAGTGGCAACAGGAGGCCAGACGGACACTGTGATTCCCGCCTCTGTGTAAAAGGGACAGCCTCTGTCTCTGAGCATCCCTGGGTGCATAAGGATTCCTGAGACTGGCTCTGATGGACCTCTGGCATTTCTGTGTGTGACTCCAGGAACAATCCCCAGTGGCCCAGTGAGATTCATCTCAGCTGCTGGGACGACTCATTGCAAGCGTTCCTGTCTGCTACATCACCCTTGCCTGTGATTCTGGATTGTGCTTTCAAAAGTGACAGCAAAATCAGAGAAATTCTGAGGTCCTTGGGGAAGGAAGATGTCAAACCCATCTTCAAGAAGGGCCTGAAGGAGGATTTGAAGAATTATGGGCTGATCAGCCTACCTCTGTCCCTGGGAAGGGTTAAGTCCATGTCTTCCTGCACCAATCTCCAGGCACCTGAAGGACAAGGAAGGGATTGCTGAACCCAAATGAGTGCAAAACCCAGTGAGTCACAAGAAATGCTCTGGACCCATTCCAGAGCTTTAGACCCCCAGGAAAGAGCTCAGTGAGAGTGCAGCCCAGCCAGTTGCATCTGTGTCCCTCGCTGAGCAGCACAACCAGTGTGCAGTCACCCCATGTTTTTGCAGCCAACCTGCTCTGCAGAGCATCAGTGCCAGGTTGGGGCCCTTTGTGGAGCACAGGATGGGGCCAGGAGCACCAGAGCAGATCAGAGGAGGGATGGGGGAGATCAGACAGGAACTGACCTGGGCTGGAAATTGCCTTGGAGAGAAAAATGCTGTTGTTCAGCTGCCCCAAGATAACACCCAGAGTTAAGGGTGCAGGGCCAGAAGTCCTTGCTGTCCTGGTGCTTCACCAGGCCTGGGAAGTAGCTGCAGAAGGATTGGTGTCCTCCATTTGCCATCTCTTAGTGCATCATCCCTCGTGAAGGGTGGCATGGAAAGTAAGTCTGGGACCCTGTGTCCAGACTTGCACCGAAGAAAGTATTCACCCAGAAGCCATATCCTTTTGCTCTGCTACTTCAGTCCTGGTGCTCATCACATGTCCTTGAGACAAACTTATGCACTCCTCTTGTCAACCTTACCCCAAAATTCAGCCCTAGACAAGGCTCCTGAGCTGGGGCTGAGCTGGAGAACTGGGGTACAGCTGCGACCAGAGAAAGGACAAGGCCCGTCCTGACGTGTAAAGGGCTGGCAGCCTCTGTGAGCTCCACAAGAAAAGGCAGCGTGAAGGAAACTGGAGACCAACCCCCCATAGCCCAGCTTGTTACTGCGTGAACAACCAGGAGAAACTGCCCCTGGACCCTCATTGCAGACCCCATCTCCTCCACCCATACAGGCAGTGCTCTCCCCCTTGTCACTGAGGTGATTACAGGGACCCAAGAGACACCTGTTGGGTAGGGATATGGTGTCCTTCAGTGCTCCTCATGGTGCCTTCTGCTGGGCTTTGTGCCACTGGTCACAACCCTCTGAGCCTGGATGTTCAGCCAGTTCTCAGTGGTGCTAAACAGGAACATGCCCATGAGCACATTGGGCTGCACTGGGAGGAGCGTGGCCACCCAGACAAGGGCAGTTATTGCCCATCGTGACTCAGCACTGGTGTGGTCACATCTGGAGCCGTGTCTCCCAGTGTGAAGTTGCCCATTCTGGAGGAATGGAAGGAGCTGTCGTGTGGCCAGAGAAAGTCTGGGTCATGTGTGGAGATGTTGAGAGACCCAAACTTCTTTAGCCTGGTGAAGGGGAGCCTGAGGAAATGTGCTGGTTTTACTGAAATTGAGTTAATGTTCTTCATGCATTTTGAACCTCTCTCCTTCACAGCCAGTACAGTCTTTTGTTTAGATTTACTATGAGAATAATGAGATAACGCTGTTTCTTCCCTGGGATAGAGTTCATTTTTTCTTTTAACAGCTTTACAGTGTTTGCCATTTGCTATGAAAGGAATGTCAGAACTCACTGAGATCTTGGCTGTTGTCAGGGAAACCAAGGACTCCTTCGGCCATCCAGCTGTGGATGCAGATTGGCAGGAGGGGACACAGACAGGACAGCACCTGGATTAACCTGCAGGCTGATCAATGAAATATTCCTTGTGATTAGCGTCATGCTCAGTCTAAAGCTGGAGCCGGCTTTTAGGGCTTGTTACATCCCTTACTTTGGGTTTTCCAGCTGGTTTGGTGAGTTCCATTCAGAAGTTTCATTCTGTCAGGAGTTCGATGTCAGTTCAGCCTTTTGCCGTTCTGCCATTTTGCCGCTGGTCTTTGGGCCTTTCTGCCTGTTGCCCTTTTGCTCTCTCTTGCTGGGATGGGCTGTTCAGGACCAAGGTGCTCCCTTCTGCAGGACTGGCTGCTCTGTGTGACTGGAGTTACACGGGGGATAGCACTGAGTATATTTTCTTAATTTCATTTATCTATTTCAATTTAATTTACCTGGACTATTGTCAGTGAAACCAAGGACTTCTCTGGAGTGCAGCTTCAGGTGCAAATTGGCAGGAGAGGTCACTGACAGGACAGCACCTTGACTGACATCCAGGTCAATCAACGAGCTTTTCCTTACCATTAGTGTCATGCTTGGTATAAAGCTGGATCTGCCTTTTCCAGCCCGTTAGTTTTGGTTTTCCGGCTACTTTGCTCAGCTCTGTTCGGAAGTTCCATTCTATTGGGAGTTCAGTGTTAGTTCAGTTTTATGATGTTTCGCTGTTTTTCAACTGGCCCTTGGGCCTCTCTGCCCTTTGCACTTGTACTTTCTCTTGCTGGGATCAGCTGTTCAGGACCAGGGTGCTCTCTTCTTTTGGGCTGCCTGTTCAGCACAACTGGAGTTCTGTGTGGGATTGCACTGAGTGTCATATATTTTACTTTATCTATATCTTAGTATATTACTAGTAGTAGTGTATTATTTTTATTGTCTTATTAATTTTTTGTCTAAACCCACAAGTTTCTCCCCTCCTATTCACTTCTCTCCCTTATCCCACCTGGGGACAGGGAGCAGGATGTGAACAGCTCTCATGGTCTTGATTGGTGACTGTGGTAAAACCATGACAAGAAAGGGCAGCAGTAGCTTCAGAAAACTTGAAAATCACTTTACAACATGGTGTCAATTTTTAATTTTTTGTTGTTGTTGTTGGGAAACAGCATGAGAAAGGAAGACCATCAGAAACTGCAGCTCTGGAGGTCCAGAGTGGAGCTCAGAATAAAGAAATGTCATTCTGAGCACAGTGCTGTGGCCATTCAGAAGGACTCTGGATCAGCCATGACTTTGTGTTTCAAGGAACAGCTGATGCGGATGGAGAGACAGCAGCACAGGTGGGGACACACTGGGCTGAGAACAAGGTGGGGAAGCGCATGGGGTGTCAGCAGCCTGTGGGGAAACAGCCACAGGCCTGGGACAGTGCAGGATGGACTGTGGTGGACATGGCCAAGGGTGACACTGGATGTCCCTGAAAGAGCCAAGGTCTTTGTCCCCTTGGCTATGGCTGATGTCCCTGCCAGCGAGACACAGTTTTCATAGCCATGGGGCTTCTTTGCCTCCTTGCACCCCCAGGGAGACAAGGAGGTATGACACCATTGTCCTGCACTGGGTTTGCACTCCCCACAGCCCCAGGAAGAACCTGAGCCACCTGTGAGGGACAGGATCTCCCTTCCCAGGGGCAGGGGCTCAAGGCTTGGCCATTGTCCTTCATCAGACAAACCAAGGGCTTTCTCAGCATCAGAGCTGCTGCACTTTGCCTTTGCCTGATGCAATCACTGCCTCCAATTATCTGCTCTAACGAGTCCCTGGGGAGGCTTTGTCAGTAACAGCCCTCAGTGGGACCCATTAATGCTTCAAGGTACTTTGGAGTTTTTTCTGACTTGGACTTGTTGAGCAGATTCTTCAGTCTGTCCTTGGTATCTGAGGTTCATGGACTCAGCACCAAATACGCCATGGGGCTCATTAAAACACAGAAAGCCCTAACGAGCAATGTTTCTTTCTTTAATTTCGTTCAAATCTTCCAGACTTGTAGAACTAACTGGAGAGGTTTCAATGGGACACTTGCTGATGAAGGTTTCAAAGAAGATTTAATGAAGGAGGTTTATTATTTCAAGCTTGTTTTCTGTCATTTTTCAGTGTATAGAAGAAGTGACAGCAGCATTCTACACTGGACATGGATCCCAAGGGTCTCCTGAAGACATTTGGACAGGCAGGAAAACAGTCCCTTGAGGCTGGACACTGTATGGACAACCTGGCTCCTCACCCCCACCCCCAGTCTGCCGGTTCCCTCATTGGCCACCAGAGATTGCATCACTTTTCCTTCATCAGTTTAATAAACAGCAAAACACTTTCCTCAGCTGTGTGTGTAAGCTGGATCTGGTGAGGTCCAGCATCCACAAGGGACACCCACACAAGAACTGGTTTAGACAGAAAGATAGGAGAGGATAAAATAAACACAATGAACTTGTTGACTGCCATGTTAATTAGAGCTCTGAAGAATGGGGCAAGTTTGTAACTCCCTGAAGCTCAAAGCAGAAACCAGACAGTTGAGAGGCCACTGAATGACCAAAGAGCAAGTGGAGGAGAAACCTGAGAGCACTGGGAAGGGCAAATGTCCACACAGTCTGCTGGAAAGTTGTCCTTTGACAGGGACATTTAATCAGGAGAGGTGGGAACTCCTGAATGACGAGGGAGATGAAATACTAGAGTGTTGGTAACAGAAGTACAGGGGAAGACCAATATTTCTTCTCCTATCCTTAGTACCCTTCCCCGTAATTCACTTTTTGGCCTTTTATTTTTTTAATTAATATGTTAAAAAACAAAACAAAACAAAACAAAACAAAACAAAACACAATCAAAGCCACACAAACAAAAAACAAAACAAAACAAACAAATAAAACAACAACAATAAAGTGCACGTTTCCAGGCAGACATCAGTCATCAGCTGTCTCACCATAAACAGCCAGGGCCATTTTAGGCCCCAGTGTACCTGAGGTGCTGGCCTGGGATTGGCATCTGTCACACAGGACCTGGGGAGACCAGAGCACCTTGCAGTGCAGGTGGAGCCTGGGCAGGGGTTCCCGGGGCATCTACACTGGCACCAGGTGTTTGTGTCCCTGGAGTTGAAGACATTTGTGTCCTAAACCCATGCCCAGTTCTGGAAAACTCTTTTATTTTTAAAGAAAAGAAACCCCACTAAAAACTTATTTTAATTTTCATTGACATCAACTGACATCTGATTGGCCTGCAGGCATGAAGCCAAGATCATGTTGTGTCTTGCATAACACCCCATGCCCTCTGAACCTTCCCTGCCCAGGACTCCTCACACGTTGCCCAGAGAGAGTCACACTGAGGTGTTGGCTGGTTCACTGGCTGAGATGTTGGTTTAGATGGTCACCTACAGCACAGGTGCATCCTGCCCCATCATCGCCTGCTCTGCTCCAGTCTGAAACAGAGCCCAACATCACAATGGGATCATAAGAGAACTGAGTTTGAAGGGGCCTCATGAGTCTGCAGTCCAACCTGTCACCAACTGGGTCACACCAAGGTGTTCAAGCCTTGATTCAATCAGAGCTTTAGCAGGACTAGAGAAGTGATCATCCCTTTGTACTGGGCACTGGTGAGGCTGCACCTTGAATCCTGGGGTCAGTTTTAGGCCCCTCATGGCAAGGAAGACATTGAGGTGCTGGAGAGAGTTCAGAGGAGGGTGACAAGGCTGGTGAAGGGTCTGGAGCACCAGTCTTATGAGGAGCGGTTGAGGGAGCTGGGGCTGTTCAGCCTTGAGAACAAGAGGCTGAGGAGAGACCTTATTACTCTCCACAGCTGCCTGAAAGGAGATTTTATCATGGAGGGTGTTGTCTCTTCTCCCGAGTAGCAAGTGATAGGACAGGAGGAAATGGCCTCAAGTTGCACATGAGAAGGTTTAGATTGGATATGAGGAAGAAATTCTTCAGGGAAAGGGTTTTGAAGCAATGGAGCACACTGCCCAGTGAGGTTGTGGAGTCACCATCCCTGAAAGGTGTTCAAAAGAAATACAGATGAGGCTCTAGGAACATGGTTTAGTGCCAGAATTAGGTTATGTTTGGACTCAATGATCCTAAGGGTCTCTTCCAGCCACAATTATTCTATGATTCCATTGTTAGCAATCAGGACACATAACCACGGGCGTAGTTATATGCGGTGCTTTATTTCAGCGCTGGGAAACCAGGGGTTCGCACCCAAAGCTGGCTTGCAGGTCAGTTTAAGTTACACAGTATTTATATAGTCCATTCACATACATATTCATATATTCATTAAGATACGTTAACGGTTACTCAGTATTGATTACAACATTGATTGCAACATCTTGGAACTATTTTGATCACGTGCAGTGTCCTCACTCTATGCGTATTTAGGCTAAGATAAAAGCTAGGTTGTTAAGATAAGAGTATGCTCGAACACGATATGCTTGAACATCCTCTCAGGGACAGTTTACAAAACTGATTCATCCTTTCAGGAACATTTTGTAAAATTGGTTCGGTTACTAACATTTCCCCCCTTTGAAAATGCTTTTCTATTCTTAGACAATGCATTTTCACCTCAATCAATTTCTTTGATTATTGATTGGTAATTCCCTTCAGGTGTGATAGTTCTAGTCGTGCCTCTTCATAAGCTGGAGGGTTATCCAATATAGGATTAGCATAATTCCTACTGAGGATACTGAAAATGTGATTATTCCTAGCATTTGTTTGACTAATAATTTGTTTGCGCTTAATACCTACATACAACAAACAAAGAAGAACAATCACAATTGCAAGTACAACTACACTTTCTAGTAGTGGATGTTCCCATCCTCCCAAGTTTAAATCGAATTTATTCAACAGAGCTTCTATCCAGCTCTGTTCTGCATCTTGTCTTTCCTTTTGCAGCTCCACTTGTCTTTGGGTCAGCTCGGAAATGTCTTTCTCAACCTCTGAAGTTATGTCTGGAATATGGATGCAGCAGTGATCGATTCTGTCTTTCAAATATCCACAGACGCCATTTTCTTTTAATAACATTATGTCGAGTGCCATTCTATTCTGCAAGGTCGTTTTAGTCAAAGCTTGTAATTGTATATTGAGATCCCGAAAACCTTTTTTAGTTATTCTAGCCAATCAATCCATTTGCCCGATCAATTTATCAATCATTTCTCTATTCCTATAGGCTGCAATTGGTGCAAAGAAAGATTCTAGTGCCCGGCTAAATTTAACATTGCTTGATGGTTCATGCCACACATCATCCTCGTTTATTTCCCGTTTATGTCTGACCTGTAAAAGTTCTTGCCTATTTTTCAAAGGTGACCTTTTCCAAATGGGACATAGTGTTGGCAACCCCAAAGTAATTTCTCTAATTGGTCCTCGCATTGGCAAATGTGTAGTCCAGGTCCCATCACTTAAGGCCCAAACTAAATGTCCCATACTGCCTATAACTCCTTTACAGTCAATTTTGTCTTTTTCGATGCCAATTTTAAAGGCTGCCTGTGAGTCTAATTGTTTCTGACAAATGCAGCCTGTAATCACTGCTACTTTGACACTGGACAAAGGTATCTCTTTAATGTCTGTTTGACAAGTTATCAGCCGTGAGCAATTCCACCATGGTACTGTCATTCCTTCTGTTACATCGGACCACCATATGCACCATGGAATTGCTTCACTGTATTGGTATTGTTGTACAATACTTAATGTCCACATATTGTTCCATAATTCAGTTATGTTTTTGTTATCCTGATCTTTACATTCCCAGTAGGTCTGTTCAACCTTTTGATTCACTATTTTAGTGGTCCACTTGTCATAGAAGCACCATCCTACATTGTGGAATCGTCCTATTGTAATATACCTTGCTTTAGGTAATTTTAAACAATCTGCCCTGTGTCCTGGCGTTTTCCCTTTTTGTCGTTCTCTTCTCCTTTGTTCAGTTGGGACTTCTTCTATTCTAGTGTGGGATTCACATGCTATTTTACTAGTTCTGTTTATTTCTGGTAAGGTAGTAGCGATTATTCCCCACTGTACTGGGTCCTCAGCTGATTTTGGTATGGGAAGGCAGGCAGTGATGCTACTGATATTTTGTGTTCGCCAAAGTCTCGGATTAATCCTATTGTTAGGTTCTCTGACTGATTTTGTACACTTTGTACTACCTGTGGTATCTGGGTACTTTCATTACTATCTACTGCTCTTCGTGGCCTAATTTGCAATTCCATTCGAATAGTCTCATTTTTGCATTTATAAATTTTCCATGCATCGGGCGAGCTTTCCCACTGTTTATCAGGGGCCTTGTGGAATAGAGTGGCACTTCCCTCTCCAATTTTCAAAAGCACAAAAACTTGGGGTATAACCAAAACCAAAGCTTGGTAATGCAAACCAGGCATTATTGCGATGTAATCTTGAGTGTGGTTGGACCTAGGATATGTGATGACCACGCTCTTGGAACCTTCTTCACATGGGTGTAATGTGTCCAGGAGTCTACTCCGGCAACTTTAACTGCGGTAAACGTGGTCAAGAGTACTTGGTAGGGTCCATCCCAACGTTCTCTCAGAGGCTCTTCATTCCAGTTTTTCACATATACAGTGTCCCCAGGTTCTATATTATGTACTGGATTTTCAAGTGCCAGTGGTCAATTCCACACTAATGCAGATAAGAGTCGATTCAGTGCCCTGCCAAGAGACAGCACATAATTGTACAAGTCCTGATTACCCTTTATGCGGACCTCTGGATTCGGGTTGGGTGCTTCACAGGGTTTGCCATACAGAATTTCGTACGGACTTACTGACATTCCGCTCTTAGGTTTTATCCTGATACACAACAATGCTATTGGTAAGGCCTGCGGCCATTGAATCTTTGCCTCCTGACAGACCTTACTTAGTTGTCTTTTTAAAGTTTGGTTCATTTTCTCTACCCTGGACTGGGGCCTCCAGGGAGTATGCAGATCCCACTGGATCCCTAAACATCTGCTAACCTCCTTTACTAGTTGTGCCACAAAATGGGGCCCCCTATCGGATTATATTCCTATTGGTACCCCAAATCTAGGGATCATTTCTTTTAATAACCATTTCACAGTTTCTTTTGCTTGGTTGGTGCGATAAGGGAAAGCTTCTGGCCATCCAGAAAAGGTATCCACCACAACGAGTAGATATCTATATCCACGAGTTCTGGGGAGTTCCGCGTAATCTATTTGCCAATAATCCCTGGGTTGCGTGCCTGTCTTAATTTTCCCCATTTCTATTTTTCTTTTTACTAGAGGATTATTTTTCAAGCAACTTTCACACTTAGCTGTAATGGACTTTGCCATTGTTAACATCTGGACCGACATAATTTGTTTTCTTAGATAAGTTACCAATGCTTCTGCACCCCAGTGACACTTCTGGTGTTCCGTCTGAAGTATTCCTCTCATAATAGTGGTTGGCACCACAACTTGCCCATTGGTGGTTACGTACCACCCAGAATTATTCTTGCTGGCTCTTACTAGACTTGCCAGTTTTTCATCTTCTATGGAATATTTAGGTGGCTCTGAAGGTAATAAATCAATTGCTCTTACTTTCTGGGAGACAAGACCCACCATTGTTCTCACTTGCCGTGCCACCGACCGAGCTGTTTGATCAGCAAGCCGATTTCCCCCAATAATTTTCGATGTTCCACTTTGATGAGCTTTACAGTGCATTATAGCAACTTGTGATGGTTTCTAAATGGCATTAATCAAGTTCAGTATTTCCTTCTGGTATTTAATGTTTGTTCCTTGTGAAGAGAGCAGTCCCCGCTCTTTCCAAAGGGCTCCATGCACATGAACAACTCTGAAAGCATATTTTGAGTCAGTCCATATGTTAACTTCCTTGTTCTCGCTGAGTTCCAATGCCCTGGTTAAGGCGATTAGTTCCGCTTTTTGTGCTGAGGTGTTTGGTGGTAAGGGTTTGGCCTCAATTACTGTCTTGACAGTAGTGATCGCATATCCTGCACACCGTACTCCACTTTCCACAAAGCTACTTCCATCAGAGTTCCCAGTCAGTTTCTGCCAGCGGGGTGTCTCTCAAATCAGGGCGACTTGCATGGGTGTACTCGATGACTTCCACACAATCATGTTCCAGATCTCCTTCTTCAGTACCTGCACCCAAAAACTCAGCAGGATTCATTAGGTTAGTAGTTTTTAGAACAACATCATCTTGTTCTGTCAGAATTATCTGGTATTTCATCATTCTGCTTGGGGAAAGCCAATGGCCCCCCTTTTGTTCCAATACTGTTGTCACCATATGGGATACAAACACTTCTATCCTTTTTCCCATAGTTAATTTTCGGACCTCCTGGATCAGCATTACTGTAGCAGCTACCGCCCGTAAGCATGCCAGCCACCCGGCACTTACTGGATCTAGCTGTTTGGAAAAATAGCCAACAGGTCTTTTCCAGGATCCTAGTCGTTGGGTTAATACTCCCAAGGCAAGTCTTTGTCGGTCGTGTACAAACAACTGGAAGTCTTTGCTCAAGTCCAGCAGGCCCAAAGCAGGTGCCTGCATCAAAGCCTGTTTTAGCTTTTGGAAGGCCTCATGTTGTGGCTTTCCCCACTTGAACGTTTTATTCCCTTGTGCTTCATACAAAGGTTTGGCGATCAACTCATAGTCCATAATCCAGAGTCTGCACCATCCTGTCATTCCTAAAAAAGATCCCAACTCACGTAAGTTTTGTGGTTCTGGAATAGCACAAATAGCATGTATCCTGTTCAGGCTTAGCCTCCGCTGTCCTTGAGAGAGCTCGCATCCTAAATAGATCACAGTCTCGGATGCAATCTGAGCTTTATTTTTCGATACTTTGTACCCGTTCATTCCCAATTGGTTCAATATTTCAGTTGTTACCTGGATGCAGAGTTCTTGTGTCTCAGTCGCAATCAGAATATCATCTACATATTGTAGCAACTAACACCATTGTCGAGGGATCATGATACGACCTTTTGTAGTCCATTCCTCGAGTTCCTTGGCTAGTTCCTTGGCTAGTTCCTTGGCTAGTTCCTTGGCTAGAAAGATGGTTGAGCTGTTCTTGAACCCTTGTGGAAGGCGTGTCCAGGTTAATTGAGTTTTCCTCCCATTGTGTGGATTTTCCCATTCGAAGGCAAATAGCTTTTTGCTTTCATGGTCAAGGGGTATGCAGAAGAAGGCATCTTTTAAATCAAGTACAGTGAACCATTTATATTTCTCTTTCACAGATGTTAACAAGGTATATGGATTTGCAACTACCAGATAAATGTCCTTAGTGATCTGGTTTACAGCCCGCAAATCTTGGACTAATCGATAACTACCATCAGGTTTCTTTACTGGAAAAATTGGAGTATTATATTCGGATTCACATTCCTCTAGAATACCATATTTCAAGAACTTTTCAATTAGAGGTACTATTCCTAACCTAGCTTCTAGTTTCAGTGGGTACTGCCTCAACTGTACTGCCTTGGCATCTTCCTTCAGTTCCACTTTTACGGGCTGGGCTGTTTTTGATTTCCCAGGTATGTCAGTCTCCCATACCATAGGAATCACAGCCTCCTCCACTGCTTGCGGTATTTTCACTACCAGGTTTTCTTTTAATAACAGAATTTGTCCTACCTTAGATTCTGGAATTTTCACTACCAGGTTTCCATCCTCAAATATTATTACGGCATCCAATTTGGTCAATAAATCCCGTCCTAAAAGGGAAACTGGACAGTCTGGAACATATAAGAACTTGTGGGTTAGTTCCTTTTCTCCAAAACACAAATCCAAGGGTTGTAGGAATGGCCGTACTTCCTCCTTCCCTGTGGCACCAACAATTGTTGTAGCTCTGTGACCTACCACCTCCTGTAAGGAATTCAGTACAGACTAAGTAGCCCCTGTGTCTACTAAAAAATTTTACATCCCGGTTTTGGCAGCTTCTTTTAATCTTTCTAAAAAGGCCGAGGGAGACTCATTCTTTTCCTGCACCACATTATACAATTTTGACCGATTCATTTGCTTCGGCATAGCAGTTTGAATGCCAATCAATAAACAATCCTGATACCTCCGGAGACGGCATAACCCGCCTCCTGTATTATAATTCCATCGGGGATCTTCTTTTGGAAAGTTCTCATCAACGTTAGCCTCTACTTTCCCATTCCGAATATCTTCTCTCACTTTATCCCTCGCAACCTGTATAACCATATCTTTTTGTGTAGGGTCCATTAATGTATCCAAAATCACTTGTAAATCATCCCAATCAGGATTCTGCATTTTAATTATCATCTTAATTATTGCAACCTTATGTGGATTTTCCCAATAAGGACCAGCCGATTGCTTCCAGATTACTAAATCCCATGGCGAAAACGGAACTTTTACATAGACTGGTTCCCCCACACACCTACTGCCTGCCGAAGGGGTGCTATTACGTTTGATGATCCCCCCCCGCTTCATCCCCCGCGGGCGGCGAGCCTGGAGGAGATGATCTGCAGCTCCAGCTCTAGCAGCTGCCGCTCCCCCCGCCTTTTTCACCGCTTTAGCAGACAGTCAGCTTTTCACCTTTTTTTTTTTTCTCCGCAATTTATCAAGGAGAAGCTGCCGGGCACAGGTTTGGACTCCTTTTGCCCTTTTTCTCTCTTCATTTAATTCCTGAGATTATAAACTTTATATGTAATTCCAGTTAGCTGAACAATAGTTACATCCCTCAGCTCCTACCTTTTGTAACTTCTTACAAATGTCAATAAACAGCATATTAAGCATCAATCCCTGACATTAATTTTAGATCCAAATCAGTCTATCCACAGAACAACACTAACTGCAATACAGCTAACTCAATTTACTTTCATGTGTACAGATGCATCTGAAGGGGGAGCAAGGTGGCACTTTAGTAACGGAACCGGTTCTTATTTTGTAATTATTTCCCCAAACAAATTCTTCTGGTACCAAATATAAACATACAAACTAAAATACTGAGCTCAGACACGCAAACCGAATACCGAGTTCAAATATGCAAACAGATCACAATTGCACTTCTTTTTATGCATAAACTGTCCAAACCCCACCTCCTTCTAATGTTTCAGTAAGCGATTTGACGGCGATACGTTTGAATTGAACATATCAGCACAGAAGGATACAGATAACTAACACGGAAAGATAACACAGGTACCAGAACAACAGTAAACACGGATCAAATCACTGGTTTCAACAGTAAATACAGATTAAATCACCAGAACTACAGACCGGGTGCTCAGCAGCACAAATAACCAGACCAGGTACGCACAAATTACCAAACCAGACCAGGTGCCGAGCCTGCGGCACAAATAACCAGACCAGACCAGATGCCGAGCCCGCAGAGGTTTCCCTCTGTCTAACGGTCGGCTGCCTAGGCAATACCCCGGGAGCTCCCTGCCCAACCGAGCATGGCTTTCGCGGCGTCTGACCGGCAGGCTACCAGATGCCTGACCAGCAGGCTACCAGACTAAAACCAGACCAGGTGGGTACCCAATAATCCAGATAAAGCACCTTCTTACCAGTCAGAGGTCTGTCGTGAACAGCAGAGGGTCGGTCGCGTCCGATGCACTCCCCAAGAATACCTCGGTGCTAGCTGGAGCAGGATCGAGATGCGATCCGCCTCAGCAGCCCACGAAGTCCCACCTGGGTCGCCAAAATGTTAGCAATCAGGACATATAACCATGGGCGTAGTTATATGCGGTGCTTTATTTCAGCGTTGGGAAACCAGGGGTTCGTACCCAAAGCTGGCTTCGCTGGTCAGTTTAAGTTACAGAGTATTTATACAGTCCGTTCACATACATATTCATATATTCATTAAGATACGTAACGGTTACTCAACATTGACTGCAACCTCGACTGCAACATCTTGGAACTATTTTGAAAATGTGCAGTGTCCTCTGGTGGTCTTTCAGGGGGTCTTCAGGATGAAGTAAGTAGTCTTCATCACTTCTGTCCCTTCGACCTTTGGGTACTGCACAGGCGTACTACTTCTATAGCTAGATAACTGCTGACTTGCTCAACCTCCGGAGATACTGCATGTACTTCTCCTCACTCTGTGCGTATTTAGGCTAAGATAAAAGCTAGGTTGTTAAGATAAGAGTATACTCGAACACGATATGCTTGAACATCCTTTCAGGGACAGTTTACAAAACTGATTCATCCTTTCAGGAACATTTTGTAAAACTGGTTCTGTTACTAACAGCAGTAGCTGTCAGTTAGAATGATACCTAGAATGGCACTGCTTAGAAAAATGTCCCTTTTTTCCACATTTGAAGCAAGTTACTGAGGCTGTATCATAGACAGGTGTGTGTACAGCTTTTGAAGCCTGTTTGTTTTTACATGGACTGATGAGTCTTACATGACCATTCTGACCGCGTTCATAGCACTTTTGATATTGTGTTTTAGCTGCTGCCATAGCAGCAGCAAGTGCAGTCATTTTATGTTCCACTGAACCGACCTTGGCACAAGCAGTTGGATCCCCTGGCAAAGTTTCAATCACTTTTTGGCAATCTATATTAGCATTATCACGAGCTAGATGTTTTACTAGCAGTCCCCGGACATTCGCATCGAATACCTGATGTTCAACAGACGCTAGTAATTTTTCAACGGAGGAAAGAAACGGCTCTTTAGGACTCTGCTTGATATCAGTATATCTCTGTTTTGGTTCTGCTAGCTCTGCTGTTATAATTATAGCCTGGATCCCTATGGCCTTCACTTGCTCAAGCACTAGAGGAGGCCATTGCGCTTGAAGTTGCGGATCAATAAACTGCCCCGAACCCATCAATACATCCACATCAGTAGAAGAACGGGGATCAGTTTCTGGGAAGCGTGCGTTTACCACTGCTTGTGCCTCAGCCCTTTGCTGCCAAATACTTCGAAACACTGAGAGCTGTACGGGTTGAAAAACAACCTGAGCTAACTGAGAAACATCGTAGGGAGTCATAGCTTCCATAGATAACAAACGTAACAGCTGCATAACCGCAGGGGAGTTAGGCCCGTACTGAGCAGTGGCTTTTTGCAAACCTCGAATTACTTTCCAGGAATAAGAAACGTGCTCATGGGGCCCTCCCCCTGCAGGGTTATGGTATATGACGGGAAACGCCATACAGTCAACAAGTTCAATGAGTGGCGCCTCAATAACAGGGGTAGGAACTGATATACTTTCAGATCAGTCCCAGTCCCCCACCTCCATAGCTTTTTCCTTCACCCTTTTCCAGAAACACACAGGGTCCCGTGGTCTAACTGTAATCGAAGCTGGGGGTAAATCCCAACTTTTTGGTAAGTTCAGTTTACGCTCCGAAACTCTACCCCCACCCTCAGGAATTTGCTCTGCAGCAGCGTGGGAGGGGGGCGGGGGCAGGCTGGGGGGACCCAAATTTACAGGAATTACGTTATTTGGCTCGGTCTGGCTCACCACAGGGGGGTCCTCCCCACCCAAATCTTCAGATAAGGGGGGATAGGAAAAAAAATGTCCATTTTTTTCTTCCGCGACTGATAGTGGAGGGGCAGAGGGTTGGACTGTGATTAATGGCGGTGACACAGACGGCGGAACCGCGGTTGATGATGGTAGAGGAGAGGTTCAAGCCGTGACTGACGACAGCGGAGCAGTTGGTTGAACACACTGCTCTAAGCGGTGCTCCAAGGGCCCCTCCCAAGATCACACATAACCCAACGCTGTTTTTTCATGTGAGTCTTTCACAGCTTTTATCTGATCTTGGGGCCACACACATGTATACGACTCTCATAATTTTTTTCAGATCTTGGGGCCACACATACGTATGCTCCTCCTTTACTCCTTTTAACTTTCCAAGAAAGTGCCGCGGATCCTTATCCGTGTCAGATAATATGGATTTGGGTGGTTTTGACGAATCTTTAGTAACAGGGGGGGTCGGAGTAGTACTTAATCTTGCCTTTTCCTCCAAATCTGGCCCAGGAGAGCCAGGAAGACCATCCCCCTCCGCCGCCTCTGCCTGTTGCTGTTTTAACTCTTTCAGAGTATCTAAAAACAAGCGCCACGTCGTTAACAGCTCAGTTGCTTCCTTGGACCCTTAGGTAGCACTATCAAACAGTTTATCTCCCAAGTCCATCCATTGTGACACACTAAATGCTGTCACAGGATTAACCTCTAAACCTTGTGCTTTGCCCCATAGTAACATTTTTGTTAAAGTCAGTTCCAGAAGGCTAACACCCTGCTTCTTCAGAAGCAGCTTCCATGTGGATAATATAGTACCCTCTTCTTTAGATAAGTTTCCCCCCATGTTCCCGGTAGCTCACCTACTCCTTAGCGAGGTCTCTTTTCAACGATCCGGATCTTCGGCAGCTCTCCTCGGCTGCTCTTATCAGCTGTACCGGGCTCCGTCTCCACAGCTCTTCTTCGGCTGTTCACAGCTTCACGCTGTCACCTTGTCATGTGAGATCCTCTTCAGGCAGGATCACGTCGGGGTCACCAGATGTCACGGTTGAGACAGACAAACGACATGGACCAAATTCTTTCAAGATGAAAGTGATAGGTAATAGGTGCCATTTATTGCTACAAGTGCATTTTTATACAATTCTACCAGTTCATGTGTCTTTTCACTATTGGTTACAAGTTACAGCACTAACATCTCATTGGTTAATTTTTCTGTCATCCATGTTATTCTTCTATCCCCTTCTCTCTCACGGGTACAACTCCATATCTTCGGATACTCCTTTACTCCCATCCTTCTCAAGGGTAAAACTTAATATCTTCAAGGCTGATCTCTACTCCCATATTTTCTGTCAAGGATTCCACGGACCCGCTGCAGTTTCCCACAGCCACCTCCTCCCTCTTACAAAGACTGATGAAGAGAAGCATGTGCAGAGGCTCACAGAGGGTCTTGAGGTCACCCAACGGACCAGAAAGAGACCCCTGAATGTGAGGCCACGCAGGCACAGATGACTTCTAGCAGGTGAAGCGGAGATTCTTCAAGCCTGTGCGGTTAAGCCTGGATTGCGAAACAAAGGTGGAGATTGGCCTCAAACAATGGGAGCGAGGTGGGGTGAAGAAGCATAAAGATGGTTCCTGACTGGACATCACTGAGATCTCCCCACCAAAGGATCACGGATCATGACGGAGGACCGGCAGGATGCAGTTCGGAACCTGGGACCATAGGGACGCCTTTGGACCCGTGGTGGTAACCAACCCTCTTTTTCCCTCTTTTTTTTTCTTTCCCTTTTTCTCTACTCACGCTATCATGTGCTACTTTATGGACAAAATAATAAAGTAACACTCTTTGATTGAATTATAATACCTTGGCATTTTGGTTGTCTTAATTTTGCACTTTGAGATCAAGCTGAATGAACGATCACAAGTCCATCACCAAATGGACCATGACAAGGAGCCAACGAGGAGAGGCGTGCTGCTGGACCTTGTCCTAACAAACCAAGAAGATCTGGTTTGGAGATGTCATAGTTGGGGGCAGTCTCGGCTGCAGCAACCACGAGATGGTGGAGTCCAAGATCCTGTGTGGAAGAAGCAGGACAAGAAGTAGGACTAAAACCATAGACTTCAGCAGGGTGAAATTTGGCCTCTTCAAGGTCCTCCTTGGAAGAATCCCATGGGACAGGGCTCCAGAAGGTAGGAGGGTCCAAGAGAGCTGGCTAATATTCAAACATCACTTCCTCCAAGTGCAACACCAATGCATCCCTATAAGGAAGAAATCAAGTATAGGAGTAAGAGGCCAGTAAAGGTGAGTAAGAAGCTCCTGTCAAAACTCAGGTGGAGGAAGGAGGTTTATGTAATGTGGAAAAAAGGACAGACCACCTGGGAGGAATACAAGCAGGCTGTTAGAGTGTTCAGGGATGCGGTGAGTAAGACCAAGCTCCAACTAGAAGTAAATCTGGCGGGTTACGCTCTTCACACCCACTGCACTGGAAACAAATGGGAAGGCAGAGAATTATCTCCTCCAAGAGTCTGGCTTTGAAAGCCCTGGGCATAATTTTCCTTGATGGGAATACATCAAGGAGTCCAAAGGGCTCCGAAAGGCTGGAAAGACAATTTACTTGTGCTTACTTGCTGTTTCCACTCAGACAAGATCTCTGCATGGCATCCACAGTGCAAAGAACTCATGGGCATCCTCCTGCCTGCCATGCTGGAAATTTCTAAGAAAGAAGAAGTTACTAGTTCTCTCCTACAGGAATGGCAAAAAACATATCACAGTATCACAGTATCACAGTATGTTTGGGATTGGAAGGGACCTCAAAAGATCATCTAGTCCAATCCCCCTGCTGGAGCAGGAACGCCCAGGTGAGGTCGCACAGAAACATGTCCAGGTGGGTTTTGAATGTCTCCAGAGAAGGAGACTCCACAACCTCCCTGGGCAGCCTGTTCCAGTGCTCTGTCACCCTCACTGAGAAGAAGTTTTTTCTCAAATTTAAGCGGAACCTCTTGTGTTCCAGCTTGATCCCATTACCCCTTGTCCTATCATTGTTTGCCACCGAGAAGAGCCTGGCTCCATCCTCATGGCACTCACCCTTTAGATATTTATAAACATTAATGAGGTCCCCCCTTAGTCTCCTCTTCTCCAAACTAAAGAGCCCCAGCTCCCTCAGCCTTTCTTCATAAGGGAGATGCTCCACTCCCTTCAGCATCTTCGTTGCCCTACGCTGGACCCTCTCCAGCAGTTCCCTGTCCTTCTTGAACTGAGGGGCCCAGAACTGGACACAATATTCCAGATGTGGTCTCACCACGGCGGAGTAGAGGGGAAGGAGAACCTCTCTCGATCTACTAGCCATCCCCCTTCTAATACACCCCAGGATGCCATTGGCCTTCCTGGCCACAAGGGCACAGTGCTGGCTCATGGTCATCCTGTTGTCCACCAGGACCCCCAGGTCCCTTTCCCCTACACTGCTCTCTAATATGTAATTTCCCAACCTATACTGGAACCTGGGGTTGTTCCTGCCCAGATGCAGGACTCTACACTTTCCCTTGTTAAATTTCATCAGGTTATTCCCCACCCAACTCTCCAGCCTGTCCAGGTCCCGCTGGATGGCAGCACAGCCTTCTGGTGTGTCAGACACACCTCCCAGCTTAGTGTCATCAGCAAACTTGCTGATAGTACACTCTATTCCCTCGTCTAAATTGTTAATGAATATATTGAATAATATTGGCCCCAGCACTGACCCCTGAGGCACTCCACTAGATACTGGCCTCCAACTAGACTCCGCACCACTGACTACCACTCTCTGGCTTCTCTCCTTAAGCCAGTTTGCAACCCACCTCACTAGTCTATTGTCTAGACCACACCTCCTCAACTTAGCTGTGAGGATGCTGTGGGAGACTGTGTCAAAGGCTTTACTGAAGTCAAGGTAGACCACATCCACCGCTCTGCCATCATCCATCCACCTTGTTACATTCTCATAAAAGGCTATGAGGTTGGTCAAGAATGACTTACCCTTGGTAAAGCCATGCTGACTGCCCCTAATAACCCTCTTATCCTTGATATGCCTTGAGATGGCACCAAGGATTAGCTGTTCCATTACTTTCCCAGGGACAGAGGTGAGGCTGACCGGTCTATAATTACCCGGGTCCTCCTTCTTGCCCTTTTTGAAGACCGGAGTGACATTTGCTTTCCTCCAATCCTCTGGCACCTCTCCTGTTTCCCAAGACTTGGCAAAGATGATGGAGAGCGGTCCAGCAATGACTTCAGCCAGCTCCCTCAGCACCCGTGGATGCATCCCATCTGGACCCATGGATTTATGGATGTCCAGACTATTTAATTGCTCCCTAACCCAGTCCTCATCAACTAAAGCAAACTCCTCCATTGACCTGGCTTCATCTGGGATCTCAGGGGTACAGGCCTCCCCAGGACAGCCTCCGGCAGAGTAGACAGAGACAAAGAATGCATTCAGTAATTCTGCCTTCTCTGTATCTTCTGCCACCAGGGCACCCACCCCGTTCATTAGTGGGCCTACATTGCCTCTGGTATTAGTTTTATCAGCTATGTATTTGTAAAAGTTCTTTTTGCTGTCCTTGACCCCTCTCGCCAGCTGTAATTCTAAGGAGGCCTTGGCTATCCTAGCTGCCTTCCTACATCCTCTAACAGCAGCCTTATATTCTTCCCAAGTGGCCAGCCCCTGCTTCCACAACCTGTAAACTCTCCTTTTCTGCTTGAGCATACCCAACAGATCCCTATTCAACCACGCAGGCCTCCTGGCTCCCTTCCTTGACTTCCTTCGTGTGGGGATGCTCTGATCCTGAGCGTGGAAGAAGCAGTCTCTGAATGCAATCCAGCTATCTTGGGCCCCTTTTCCTTCAAGCAGTCTTGCCCATGGGATTTCCCCCAGCAATTGCTTGAAAAGGCCAAAGTTAGCCCTGCTAAAGTCCAGGGTTGCAATTCTACTTGCTATTCTGTTCCTGCCACCCAAGATGCTGAACTCCACCATCTCGTGGTCACTGCAAAGTACCTGAAATGGCTTATGGGTGAGGACTCTGGCAACCGCTCAAGGCTCGATGGCACTGGCTGAGGAATGCAGGACCTCGTTAACACGCGCTTCCATTCTGCACATCACGCAGAAGCCTTCCTGGCTGCCTGAAGAGGGAGAGAGGGAAGCTCCACAGGTCAGCAAAATATCCACAGTGATGGGAAAGCTAATGGAGATCTTGAAGTTCTATGAAGGGTGTCCACTCCTCTTGTCCCAAGGTGCCAGTGTCCCAACAAGCACAGGACATTTTAGTGCACAGAAAACGTTCTTCAGAGGGATGCAGAACTGATGAAAGTTTTCTGTGCAATAAGCGAAGGAGTTTAATTTGCAGGAATGTGGAGTGAGACAGAATGAAGTGTCTTTCTGAAGATGAACACATCCAGATACAACAAGCGGCTTCTACGCTTGCATGTTCAAAGAACAGCCCTGTACAAGGAAGGGCTGCTTTTCTCCTAAATCAGCTCCAGATTCTGGGCAATGCCCAACAGGTGTACAAGGAAATGTTCCCAAAAGTACTGATAGGCCCGGCTGTGCTCCCCAGAGAGCAGGTGGTTGGCCAGAGGGGGGGTGTAGGTCAAGCACTGCAGGACAGAGTTGAGGAAGCACGTGTTGCCCAGGTTGTGCAGTCCCGCTCCAGCTCTCTGGCTGTGCTGCCAGGCCATGCAAATCTTCTCTGGGGGAAAGAGGATCCTCTGCGGCGGAGCCATTCCCTCAGCAACGACTGCCAAGAAACCACATTGGAAGAGAGATGTGATGACACTGCTTCAGGAAAGCACGTTTTAAAAGTCGAGTTCTCTACAGGAGCACCCAGGACAACCAGGTCAAACCTCCGGCACAGAAACATTGCAGCAAGCCTAACACGGCCATTGAAATTTGCTGCTCAAGAAACCGTTTTGGAAAACAGCATGTTCCCCTGCTCCCTGCTTGGCTGAAAGTCCAACAAACCCCCACTGGTTTCTGTGCTTTCTTTCCCTCTAGAGCCATGAATTGCATTACCAGGTCAAGTTTTCCCTTTTCCTGACTGTAACTTGAAAAAGCAAGTACCTGGCACAGAAAGTAACCCTACTGACATCAGATCTTGCTGCGAACAACGCCTTTCAAACTCCGTACATAGTGGTAGGGAGTGACAAAACACATTTCGCTGTGTCTAATTGAGAACACCTTGGTAAGTCTGGCTGCTCTCAAGAAATGCCCCAGAATTCCCTCCAGGCCATCAGCACATCAGCATTCAGGGATGGAGCACCAGCCACATCTATTGCCTTTGGGGATTCACAAAGCCTGAGGCTGCTGGTGACACTGCTACTCACCAGAGTCATTCCCCATTGCGGCCAGCGCTCCTCTCAGGAACAGAGGGCAAAGCTCTGGATGACAAAGGATATCAGGATGTGCTCCAGAAAGAGAAGATGAGCGCCAGTGCCGTCACCTGATTCCAAATAAATAATTGTACCTCAACAAAATGACTAAAAAAGACCCAAAATGAAGCCCACAAACAGCATTTGCCACCAGGAGTGTTTCAGTGACTCTGAACTGCTGCAGAGCTGCAAGGCTGATGGCCTCACCACACTGTCACAGGGCCCCAGTTCACAGCAGTTTCAAAGGCCTTTGGAAAGACTCCAATGCACGTTACCTGCTCTGCAGAGGAGCTGCTGCTGACCTGTTGCCAGCGCTGACAGCAGAGCCCTCTGGCTCTCCAGCCCACCTCTTCCCACCTCGTGTGTGGCAGTGACCGGCTTTCATCTGCTACTTTAATGGCTGCCTTTGCCGAGCTCCTTTTCTGTTTCCCTTCTTACTGCATCAGTCAGGGCGGGCTTCTTGTAATTCTAGGCTGAGCCCAGTGCCTCAGACTGCACTGCCACCCCTGCTTACCTGTCCCAGGATATGGTAAAGAAATAAGATTTAGCAAAAAGGAACTCTACCCACAGCATGTATGTGGCCAGTCTATACTGGTGTAATAGCTCAGCCTACAGCTCAGAAGGTATAGACCAGCCTCGACTTTTATCCCAGGATCTGGACAAATTTGAGAACTGGGCAATCACCAACCACATGAAGTTCAACAAGAGCAAGTGCTGGATTTTGCACTTGGGACATGGCAACCCTGGCTGTACAGACAGATTGGGGGACGAGGTGCTGGAGAGCAGCTCTGCAGAGAGGGACCTGGTGGTTCTGGTCAACAGCAAGTTGAACATGAGCCACCAGTGTGTCCGGCAGCCAAGAGGGACCTGTGTCCTGGTGCATCCAGCACAGCACGGCCAGCCGGGCAGGGATGAGATTGTCCCGCTCTGCTCTGCGCTGGGGCGGCCTCACCGGGGGCATTCACTGTGTGCAGGGCTGAGGACACAGGAGAAAAGGATATAAAGCTACTGCAGAGTGTCCAGAGGAGGCTACGAAGTTAGTGAAGGGTTTGGAGGGGAAGCTCTATCAGGAGCAGCTGAAGTCCCTGGGTTTGTTCAGCCTGGAGAAGAGGAGACTGAGGGCAGAGCTCATGGGGCTGCAGGTTCCTCAGCAGGGGAGCTGAAGGGGCAGGGCTGAGCTCTTTTCTCTGGTGACCAATGAAAGAACCCGAGGGAATGGGAGGACGATGTCCCAGGGGAGGGTCAGTTGGACATGAGGAAAAGGTTCTTCACCCAGAGCTGCTGGACACTGGAACAGGCTCCCCAGGGAGGTGTCATGGCCCCAAGCCTGACAGTGTTCAAGAAGAGACTGGACGACGTCCACTGAGAGGACATACGTGCTGGATCAGCCCCGTCCTGTTCCCAGCCTCTCCTCGGACTCCAGCACTCGTCTGGCGCTGGTTGGGCTGGAGCTCAGCCTCTGCTTGGAGTTTTGGTGAAGAACCCTGAGGTGCTTTGGCCAGAATAAGTCTTGAGAGGGAGGAAACCTCTGGAGCCCTTGAAGTATCATGCCAGGGCACGGCCGGGCTCAGGAGAAAGCGGGGAACAAACCTCCGAGGATGCACAAAGTCGCTGTCACGGCTTTGCCCCAGGGCCAGATCCCAGGCAGAAGTGCCCAGCAGAGACTTACAAAGATGACAACATCTCTGGGGGCGCTGATGATGGACCCAGAGGGAGAGGCTTCCTTGGAGACGTGCTGCACGGTGACGGTGCTCAGATGGACTCATGCTGGCAACCGGATGACCACCTGGCCCTGACATCCTTGGAAAGGCCAGCAGTTCCCTGGGGAAACACCCAGCTGCAACCAGAACAGCAGAGAAATGAAGCGTGAGAGAGCGCTGGGGCCAACACAACTGCCCCCGGGGCTTGCAGCGCAGGCACCGGGGTGTCTGTGGAGTCTGCTGCAGCTGGGAAATGCTCCTGAGCTCAGTCCCCAAGTTCTCAGGAAGGAAGGAAACCAGCACTGAGGATTTCTGCTGCCATACCTGCAGAACAGCCTCAGGAGGGTTGAACGCATGAAGCAGCCGTAAAGCCCAGCAGATCCAATTCCCTTCGCAGCTATAGGTCTGGGCAGTTCTCCGCGTGTCGACGGCGGCACCTGGAAGGAAGGGAGGGCAGATGACTGCAAGAGGAGGACTCAGTGCTCAGACATGATTTGTGAGGCCGCTGCCAGCTCTTCATTTTTTAGGCCTGTCTGCCGCGATTGAGGGATGGGATGCAGTTTGATGCAAACAAAATGTCGGCTTTATTAGTGTACTTCACATACATTTATACTTTTCCTCAGCAACGTGTTTCGAGCTGATTGGTGTTCCTGATACTGTGCTACAGGCTGATTGGTCTACACTGTACACTAGACATTCACAGATTGGCTAATGCTAAGACATTTTCTTAAACAGTTACTACCTTAACTCAAGCAGTGTTCCTTGTGCAAGAACAGTAGTTCCTCTTTTACAGAACGATTGTTCTACAACCTTACTAACTCGTGATCCTCGTCTAAACATAGAGTCAGCACTCTCTATTCCTTCTATGTAAGGTTCTTGCCTTTATCCTTCCCATGGCCTGTGACCAACAAGTTCCAACACGTCTCCTTTTACCAGCTGATAAGTGCTGGGAGTTTTGTTGAGGCCAGCCAAATCCTGTCCCACACCTGTCCTCATTGCCGCTTTGGAGAGCAGCGCCGGGAGCACGGCTGGGCTGCTTGTGTCCTGGCCTCCCCACAAGCCCCTGCTGCACACTGGCTTTTGGCCAGGACAGTGAGCCAGCCGTCCAGCCCAGAGCCCTCCCTGCAGACAGGGGGATTCGCAAGCCGTAGAGTCTTCTTCATAGAATCACAGAACCATTTTGCTTGGAAGAGGCCCTCAAGATCGAGTCCATCCGCTATCCCAACACCGTCACTATCCCATGTCCTGAGAACCTCATCGGTGTGTCTGTTCAACCCCTCCAGGGCTGGTGACTCCAGCACTGTCCTGGGCAGCCTGTTCCAATGCCCCACAGCCCTTTGGGGAAGAAATTGTTCCCCAGATTCAACCTCAACCTCCCCTGGCGCAACTTGAGGCCGTTTCCTCTGCTCCTGGTGCCTGTTCCTGGGGAGCAGAGTCCGACCCCCCTGGCTCCAAGCTCCTTTCAGGCAGTTCAGAGATCAGAAGGTCTCCCCTCAGCTCCTGTTCTCCAGATGAACCCCCCAGGTCCATCAGCTGCTCCCATCACACTTGTGCTCCAGCCACTTCCCCAGCTCTGTTTCTCTCTCCAGAAGCCTCTGTCAGCTTCCCCATGCTGCTCCCCACCCCACAGGCCATGTCTCACTGCATCCCAGCTCCCACCCCAACCCGGGTGTGAGCAGCCAACTTCCTACCCACTCGTCTGGCAGCAGCTTGGCCCCGCTGCCTCCCCTGCCTGCTCTTGGTTGGCCTTGATCTCCAAGGAGCCTCTGGAGGCCTCTTGGCATCTTTGGGGTGCCCTTCTCCTGGCCATGGCTGGCAAGGGCGGGCTCCCCGCTCAGCGCAGCACTTGGCCTGTCCAGGCACCAACAGCTCGAGCAGCCCAACAGCACCCGCAGCAGGAGCTGCCTGCCCAGGGCAACAGCCAAATGGCAGCTGGGGCTCCTTCCCCGGGCGGGAAGGCCACGCTGGCCAACTCTGACATTGCAGTGGTGGCTCTGACATCAGACTGGGGTTCCCCACGGCTGAGCAGGGCGGGGACACCCTGCGGGCTCTGCTGGGGCGACACGGCTGCCGCCTGCCCGCACCCGCAGCAGATGAGCCAGATGAACGGGGACGTTCATGGGGTGAGGAACGTGGTTTCTAACAGCCCGCAGGGAGGGAGATGGGATGAGCGCAGGTTCTGAGCTGCAGACAGGCAAATTTGGGTCTTGTCCTGTGGCTTCGAGTAGGGGAGCTGGCAGAGGCATCGACCCCCCAGCCATACCAGCAGCAGTTTGGTGCAGGCTCCAGAGGAGGGAAAGGCCAGAGCAGCAGCTGAGCCCAGAACTGCCGCTGGGAAACCCCGAGGAAGCAAATAACACACCGAACTGTGACAAGATGTGGGTGCACGGAGCCTCGTGCAGACCTTTCCCATCGTCTGCCACTGCGCTACAAAACAGCCACTTTGTTCCATCAATACAGCAGCCTGGGGAGCTGCTGTGAGCTCTCTGCTGAGCAAGCTGCCCGTACAGCCATGGTTTTACTGCTCACAGATCAGTGGACGAGCCCAATTTAAGTCTCACATCAATCACTTAGCTTAACTAAAGGCCTCCTAGATAGAACGAATCACCCAGAATGACAAGGTTGTGTGATTTTTAATATCGTCTTTGCTTCATGGTACTTAGGGAGCTGAATTTGCTGAAATCTGAAGCTGTAAAATTCTGCTGGTATTCACCAAAACAGCTCCAGACTGCACTGAGCACCTGTGTGATCAGGTCTGGTTCACACTTTGCTGTGAAGAACGGAGTCAACTGGGGAGTAAATAAATTACTTCAAGGCCAAGGCGAAGACATCACAAACATCTGCACAACGGGGCCTGTTCTGCTCTTTGCTGGGAAGAAAAGGATTTATTTGCACTGAACAGAACCTTCAAGGTGATGGACTAGAAGCAATATTGGCAGTTTAACAAACCAAAGGCCCGTTCAAGGTCAGTGAATCATCCAACAAGGAGCAAGAAGAGCCCAGACTGAAATTTCACTGTTGGACAGAGTCATGGTGTGAATGGGCTGGAAAGACCTAAAAGTTGCTGGTTTCTGTGCTCAGCAACAGCCATGAGAAGAAGCAGAGCTGTCAGGAGGGAAGCTCGAGAAACAGGAAACTCCCGAGGAAGCTCCGCAGGGAAGAGGAAGCATCCGAGAGGTGTGGACGTAAGGGAGGAAAGAAAGACGAATTCAGAAATAGGGCTGGTTTTAGGAAAGCCAGAGCTCTTGTCCAGTTGACACCTGCACAGCAGGATGAGCTGTCGCGGCTTCAGGAGCAGCTCCAGAAACGAAGAGAAGCTGCAGCGGTGTGAGGTGTTTGTGTCCCTCTGGCTGCCGTTTTGAGCCCTGAGGTGATTCTGGTGCCCCAGGGGCCGCCGTGTTGTTTGGAGGCAATTCTGGTGCCCCTGGGGCAACATGGGGCAGTTTCTGGCAGTTGTGGGGTGATGCGTGACAACATATGAGGGGCCATGGGACAGTGACCCCAGCATCTGGGGCTGCCCTTCCCCCCAGTCTCCTTTTATAATGTTGATTTATTGAAATAAAAAAATAAAAGTGACTTTAGGAAAAGTAAGAAGCCCCAATTTTGGGGCAAGATGGGAGGGAACGCTCCACTGTGGGGCCAGGACCAACGTGGGGGTCACAGGCCCCAAGTGAGGGGTGCAGGGTCCAGGTGTGATCACCCCACCCCCCAGTTTTCAGGTGAAACCAGGTGTTTTCAGAGTTCCTTTCCAAAAACAACTTTATTGCCATGACCCAACACCCTTCCTGGACACCTGGGTCCCTCCAATCTGTGGGTCGTGGACTCCTGAGTCCCCCCAGATGTGGGTCCGGGACTTCTGGGTCCCTCCAATGTTGGTCCGGATGCCTGGGTCCCCCCTCAGCCCTGCAGGGCAGCAGCCAGTGCCTCCCGGATGCGCCGTGCAGCCGCCCCCTCCTCTTCATCTTCATCTTCCTCCCCCTCCCCCTCATCCTGCCCCTCCACGTCCCCCTGCCGCTCGCCGTCCCCATCCTCCGCCGCGGGGCTCAGCCAGTGGCGGGGACAGGGCTCCCCACGGGCCTGGCACACGTTGTGCAGCAGCACGCAGGCCACCAGCAGCGTGGGCAGGAACCCCAGGTCCGTGTCGTTGCGCTTTTGCAGGCACCGCCAGCGGCCCCGCAGCCGCCCCACCGCCCCCGCGGCGGCCGCCCGCGCCGCCGCCGCCCCCGCGTTGAACCGCCGCCGCCCCCGCCGCCCCCGCGCCTCCGCCCCGCCGAACGGCCGCAGCAGCCAGGGCAGCAGCGGGTCGCCGGGGCGGCCCAGCAGGTACGCGGGGACTGTCACTGCCCCCAGCTGCGCGGGGGGCGCGGGGCAGAGCCCACCCCGCTGTGCCCGCCGGTACAGCGCCGAGCGCCGGAGGCTGACACCCGGCGGCATCACCTCGACGTCCCAGAAGCAGCCGCGGGCGTCGACGGCGGCCTGCAGCTCCACGGCGTGCCAGCCGCGCCCCGCGCTGTAGCTGGCGGCGTCCTCGGCGGGAGCGCGGATGGGGACGCGCAGCCGCGCCAGCACCCCTGCCAGCTGCGGCAGCGCAAACCCGCCCGCGGCGGCCGGCGGGGCGGCGAAGGCCGGGGCCAGGTTGGCCACGACGGCCTCGCAGACGTCCCGCAGGATCTTGCAGACGGTGGAGCGGGAGACGCCGAACTGCTGCTCCACCGCCCGGTACTCGGTGCAGGCGCCCAAGCGCCAGAGCGTGAGCGCCAGGCGCACCTCGGCCGGCACCGCGCGCCGCATGCACGTGTCGCGCCGCTCGATGGCCGCGCGCAGCCGCCCCGCCAGGAAGTCGAAGGTGGCCGGGCCCAGGCGGAAGTTCTCCCGCCACTCCCCGCGGCTGAACGCCTTGGCCCGCACCGTCTCCCAGAAGGCCGAGCTCCGCGCCTTGCTCCACAGCCGCCGCTCCCGCCCCGGGGCCGCCGCCGGGGCCCGGGCTGCGCCCAAGCGCTCCCTCAGCCACAGCGAAACGAAGAGGCGGCGGCTCCGCGCCTGCGCCCGGCGGTGCCGGGAGCTCCGGAGGCGCCGTGCGGCCTCTCGCAGCCGCCGCCCCCGCTGCAGCCGCAGCAGCGAGAGGCCGCAGAGGGCGACGGCGCCGCGGGAAAGCGCGGCCGCCGCCGCCGCGGCCATCTTGGGGCTGGGAGGGGGTGGCTGCACTGCGCAGGCGCGGAGCCGTGGCTGCATACACTGCGCGTGCGCGGCGAGTGTGGGTTGGGGGGGATTCCCGCCCTAAGGGGCACAGCCAATGGGCATCAGAGGCCGCCTCCAGGCCAATCGCGGCTCGGGACGGGTCCTGACGGACGGTGACACGCCGGCTGTGCGGCCAATGGCGGTGCCGGGGGAGTGGCCACGCAGCCGGCCCCGGGAGCGGCGGACCGGCCATGGCGGTTCGTTCCGCCGCCGCTGCCGGAGCGCCGCTGCCACGGGCGGTTCCTGCGGCTGCAGCGGCTGCGCGGGGCGGGGCGGGGGCCCGGGGGTGCGGCCCCGCCGGCCGGTGCCGGGCGGTCGCCGTGTTGCCCTCGGGCAGCAGGGGGGGTGCGTCCCGTTGATCCCCCCCGCGCAGTTCCGCGGTTGAGAATCCTCCTCAGCAACGCGCCGGGACCGCGATCGCCGCCGGTTCCGTCCCGGGTGAGCGGCGGGGGGGCGGGTTTGGTTGTTCCGGAGGGTTGTGGGGGTCACGGGGCGGGTCTGGGGGTGCAGGGGAGCTGTAGGGGGGTTGGGGTGCAGCCGGCAGGAGGGACCAGGTTTGGGGGCCCTGGGTCTCTTTGGCGGGGGGAGGCGCTGCTGACCGGCCTGCCCCCAGCGAATACTCCTCCAGGGACCCCCGCACATCCCGATCGCTCCCCGCCCCCCGCGACTCCCCCAAATCCCCCTGAACCCCAGTCCCCCTTTTTTACCCCAAAACAGCCCCAAATGTACCCCCCAATGTCCCCTTGACACACACTCCACCCAACCCCCCCGCACCAAGGTCTCCAGTGTATTAATTAACCGTGTAAAATTAAACATGACGTCTGAATGTTAAATAAAAACCAAAAAATTTTGAAGTTTTATTGAAGTTTTTATTGAATTTTTGTTTCATGGAAGGGAATGTTGTGGTAAATTTACTGGGATTAATGTTTTGCTTTAAAAACTTTTTGTATCTCAAAAGTGACCTAAACAGTTTGATGAAGAACGTTTCAAATTAAATTAATTTCCAATTAAATTTCTTGGGATTAGATGTCCATCAGAGGTAGCGGTGATCTGTAGAGCCTTGGGCTTCAAACCCACTGCATTGGTCCCTCTCCACATTAAAAATCTATAATTAAACAGTGAAATATTTTCTGTAATTAAAAATCCTGTCATTCTGTAATTTAAAAATTCTGTGATTAAACAGTTGAATAGCCAATATCACTCTGATCACATGACTAAATCTCTTGATTTAGGCCTCAACTCAGTTTGTTCCCACCAATAATTAATATTTCTGTGCAAAATCCTTTCATTTCCCCCCCGTGCCAGCGGGGGGACCCAGAGGACCCGCCCGGGCTCCCCCAGGTTTGGGGAAGCAGCACTGGGGAGGGGCCACTTTTTCCCCCAGGTACAAATATAGAGGCAATTTGTACAAAAACTCTAAAGTGGGGGGGACGGCAACTTGGGAACCCCCCAAAACACCACAGGGGGGTCCACATCACCCCATGTGCCCCATAACTTTTGGGGTGTCAGAGCCCCCCCACACACATGCAGCTGCCCCTTGGGGGTCCTGGGTGGGTTGTGAGGTCCCTGGGGGGCTGGAGGGAAGAAAGGGGTTATTGGGGGGGACCCTGGGTTTGGGGGGCATCCCAGGGGTTCTTGTGAGTGTCCCTGTGGGGCTGGGGGGGTCTCAGTGGTTTCTGGGATCCCTGGGGAAGTCCCTGAGATCCTGGGGTTTCTCTGGGGGAAAAAAGAATTTGGAGGCTGGGAGGGAACTTTGTGAGAGGAGAAGTGAAACATTCCCTTTCCCTCTGTTTTACAAGGCCGAGCTCAGCCCCAGCTCCTTCTCAGAGGTTCCGTTCAGCAGGGCCTAAAGCAATGAACCAAAAATGGTTTGAAGTTTCTTCCTCATGTCCCACCTGAATCTCCCCTCCTGTAGCTGAAAACCATCACCCCTTGTGTCCTGGTTTTGTTAAAAACAAGTTTCTCTTTCAGTGAATTTGCCTGTCAGCTAAAGCCTTCATATTAACTGCGTTTTCCTGGAGAACCAGACACATGTTTTGGTAAACCTGGCAATGGAATGCAAACTTATTGATAAGCACGGATGGACATCTCGCAAGAGGGGCGACGAGAAACAAGTGACCAAGAAACTGACCAACTGTGTATAACATTCCATTCACGTGAATACTTCATATAAAAGTGGGAGATCACGAGGATCTCGGCCCTTTTTCCTTTGCTTTTTCCCTTCTGCTTATGGCCGACATTAGGAGAGGACCTTGCTAGTCGTCCCTGCGAACTGAGGCCAGTGACAGACTGAATCCAGCTCTGATTGGCTGCAGAGTCCAGTCCAGGACTTTGGGTGTTGGCTTGTGAACTGAGGCCAATGACAGACTGAATCCAGCTCCAGTTGGCTGCAGAGTCCAGTCCAGGACTTTGGGTGCCTGCCCTGCAGTTGCTGAGACTTTCAAGATTGGTTTTGTATATTTTGTATTATTTTCTCTATTCTTATTAGCAGCATTAGTAAAACATTGTTAATTTTTCCAACTCTCTTCTCTCTGTCCTTCTTTCCCTCCCGATCGCCTGTCCTGAGTGGGAAGGGGGGAGAGGGAGGGGCACAAAGGGGGAAGTGGGGGGGGAGAGGGGGTTAACAATACATCTGCCAGGGTTTTATTGTCACCCCGCAATCTTAACCCTCGACACCTTGTCACGTCGCAACAGGCCCTGCTCAAAAGTCTCAGGATTACGTGGATCATGTCTTTGCTCAACAGGGGCCTCACTTGTGGCCTCTGCTCTGTTTGAGGGAAGAAGGGAGAAAGAAACAATTTATTTTTTTCGTTCCAAAACAAATGTTTTAACTGGATGTTGGTGCATCTTGAGATGGGCCCTTGAGTCCTCTGCAACTTCTAAATCTTTCCAAAGTGACCCTTAAACAGTATTATTCCCTGAAAATAAAAGCTTCCGAACAAATATGAGGCCTTGGTACTTGTTTTAAAAACGTTCTTTAAGCTTCAGTGACTGTTCGCTGCTGCCCTTATCTACAGTCATACTGAATAAAGCGATACAGAAAGCTCAATGTATTCACGAGGTGTTAATGTCGACATCTCGTTATCTGTATTCTCTCCGAGAAAGCAAAAGTAACTCCAAACACTGATGCCGTCCCAGTTCTGGTGCAAGAGGAAGCCGTGGAAACCATCTTCATGCGACTCATTAGCTGACGTCCCTTCCCGGCCGTTTTGCTGCAGGTCACCAGACTATCGACACCTCTGGATTGGTCACGGACCTGATGGGAGCCGTGGGAAAACGGAAAGGGAAGGTTGGATCCCGTGGGAAATGGGGACAAGAATCAAGGACCGCGCTACTGCTGATCCTCTTCATCACTCGTTGTGAGGAAGGTGCCTGAGGGAGAAGAGAGAACAGCCACCGATGTCCCCCAGCGCAAGGTGGACAATGGTTCCTGGGGCAAAGAGGTGATCTAGGGCATGTGGAAAGGAAAAGATCCCGAAAACATGACAGCCCCAAGATGCCACATCCAGTGTGCAGCTTCCCCCGAGCTTCCTCCCAGCTGTGGTCAGCGGCTTCTCCTTCATTATCAGCCCTTCCTGCCCCACTGATTGCCCAGCTCGTGTCAGATGGCTGGAGAAGGTGGTTCAGAAACACCGGGCAGGACAAGGCCAGCAGGCAGCTCGCTGCTCTCCTGGACAGGCCGCCACGGAGCCCTGAGAAGCCCCTGGGTCATGTGCCGTGATGGTCACAGCCTCGTGATGCTTCTGGGTGAGTGTCTCATCCTCCCCTTGCTGCTCCTCCCATACAGCTATCTTTTTTCTCATTTCTTCCCCTCTTCTTTTCCTTTCTTTCATAATTTCCCCTTCTTTTGCCTTATACCCCTCTCAAGTCTCTCTTTTGCTGCTGTCATCTCTTCTTTCTTCCTCTCTCCTTTCTGTTTTTTGATCCCCTCTTCCCTCCTGTCTTCATCATCCTCTCTCCATCTCCCTTTCCGTCTCCTCCTCTCCTCCATATGTAATTAATATTCATTTAATTAATGTGATTAATATTCATTAATTTATAATAATTGCATAATTACATAACTACATAATTCATGTAATTAATATTCATATTCACATATTCTATATATTCATATAGAATTCTGTATATTTGTAAAATTCATCTATTTCTTGGCTGAGCTGATGGAATTAGTTCTGTCCTGTCAACTGCAAATCTAAATTCTCAGGACAGGACCAATTGGGCTGAAAACTCGTTGCCATGGTGCTCCTGGAGACGTGCCCAACATGTGACACAATAAGGTCTCCCTGGAGGCTTCTCTTCTCACAGAACCCCATTCTGGTTTGGGATGAAGGGACCTCTGGAGGTCATCCAGTCCAACCGCTCTGCTAACACACGGTCACCAGAGCAGATCACACAGGTGGGTCCAGGTGGGTTTGAATGTCTCAGAGAAGGAGACTCCACACCCGCTCTGGGCAGCCTGGGCCAGGCTCTGGCACCTCCCAGCAAAGAAGTTTCTCCTCATGTTCAGATGGAACCTCCTGTGTTTCAGTCTGTGGCCATTGCCCCTCACCCTGGCGTTGGGCACCACTGAACAGAGTCTGGTCCATCCTCTGACACCCACCCTGAGATATTGATCCATTGAGCAGATCCCTCTCAGCTTCTCTTCTCCAGCTGAACAGCCCCAGCTCTCTCAGTCTCTCCTGATTAGAAAGATGCTCCAGACCCCTCAGCATCTTTGTGTCCCTCCACTGGACTCCCTCCAGTAATTCCTTGTCCTTCTTAAACTGGGGAGTCCAGAACTGGACCCAGAACTCCAGATGCGGCTTCACCAGGGCGGAGCAGAGCGGGAGGATGCACCTCTCTCGACCTGCTGCTCACACTCTTCTTAATATCCCCCAGGTACCCTTGGCCTCTTGGCCACAAGGACACATTGGTGACTTGTGGCCAACCTGATGTCAACCAGAACTCCCAAGTCCTTCTCCGCAGAGCTGCTTTCCAGTGGGTCCACCCTCAAACTGTACTGGTACTGGACCCCCGTCTGTCCCAGGAGATATTCCATGCCACTAACATGGTGCTTATCAGTAAAAAGGCAGGGAAGGGGGGCTGGAGGGCAGCCATCGCTCAGGGTCTGCTGGATCTCCCTGTGCTTGTGGGAGCCCATGAGTCTTTGTATCACGTCTTCCATTTTTTTCTCTCTTCCTCTTTCAATTACTTATCTCACTTTTTTTTTTATCTTAGCCCATGAGTTTTCTTACTTTTGCTCATCATATTCTTCATTCCCATCCTGCTGACGGGTGCATGGAGCTGGTCTGCCAGCCAAGGCTGCCCCACCACAGCTCCCCAGCCCCTCACATCTCCAATCCCAGCAACAGCCCACCTCAAGCTGGCCAGAAACCCCAAAGTTTCCTTTCTCCTACAGCCTCATTTCTTTAAGTTTCAACATACCGTTTCCCACTGCCGATATCAATCAATCGCTTGGCGATCAGCAAATCATTTCTGACAGGAGAAATGATCTCATGCAACACGTGTCACATGTAACTGAAAGATAAGTTCAGGTTTCTAGATTTTTTTTTTCCCGGTGTGGCCTCACTGTCTTGTGAAATTGTTTTTAATTTTTCTTCATGATCCATCTTGGCTTTCCGTGCCGCGGTGGCACAAAGAGGAACCACGACCTGTGTTAATCTGTGACGTTGTGGGGGGGCTGCCCCCTGGAACGGTGGTCACGAGGGACAGGACTCCATTGGGCAGTGGCCGCATCAGTGATTTCTTTTCTCTCCCTTTTGCAGCCTCCTTGCACTCGTTGTCTCGACGCCGATCTCTCCTGGCTTTCCTCCAGCTGCTGCCGTTGGCTGTGTCCTCTGTGGGTAAGTGCAGCTCGACCCCTCCCTAGATGCTTTCTAGTTGGCTGGGGTTTCTAAAACACGGGGAAAACGGGTGTCTCACTTCTCCTTATGCAAAGTTTCCTCCCAACCTCCAAATCCTTTTTTTTTTCTTCACCAGACCCCTTTTACCCCCTGCACTCTCCACAGACCCCAGTTACCATTTCTGTTATGAAGGGGAACATCTCACTTTTCTGTGCATGGCCAAGACGATGAGGAAAATTGGCAGATTTTGGTTCTTCAATCAAACTGGGGAGCAAATCGACCTGCGATCACTGTACCCTCTCCCGACTGCCCGGCTGCAGCTCACAGCTACAAAAGTGTCTGCTGGCGAGTGCTCATACATGTACTTCATGGAGGACTCTGGACAGGAAATCCCTTCCAAGCGGAGCTTTCCTCTCACCGTTGAGGTTCAGGGTAGGCTGGTCTTGTCTTACGACTCAGCTGCAATTGGAGCTGATACCACGTGCCTCCCTGGAGAGCGTCATCTTGGCTGATGGCCTTGTCCTTGGGTCACCAGTGGACACATGGAGCTGCTCTGGCCTCTCACAAGCTTTTGTGCTCCTGGATTGCTCTGCGAAAGCAGGAATTTGTTGGCCTGACGGCTGTGTCAGCTCCAGGAAAACTTCCAGCAGGGTTTGGGGTATATTACTTGCCTTCTTACTTTGGGCATGTGAAAATACTTATTTTCTGCACTTCAGTGAATGGAAAGAAACTGTGGAAGCTACGCTGAGCTCTGAGATCCAGGGGCTGTTTTTTCTCTGCCCTTAGACAGAGACGCAAATGACCCCCACACCCTGTTTTGTCATTCAAGGCTCCCTATTTGCCTCAATAGTAATCAGAAAAAGAGTAAGCTGATTTTCTAGGCTGAGTCATGACACTGGCTTTGTGCACAGGTCCTGGTGTCAATGCACAGCCAGTTTTTTGTATTCTGTGTTGCATTATGTTGGTTTGTTGTGTAGTTTTTGTTTTTTTTCATTTTTTTTCCAGCTGCTCCCGTGGCCCCAACTTTTTCCCTGGATCCTCAACAGCAGGTTTATAGAAACAGGAACTCCATCAAGCTCCTCTGGTCCATCCCCAGTTGTGCCTATTTTGTGTACAAATCTGCTCGTCCCATTGGCTCAGAGAGAAGCCACTTGTGTGGACAAGCACAGGCACGTCACAAGAAGAGCCGGAGGCCACGAATGCAATTGCAAAGAGCAAGTTTTATTTTAGTTACCTCTCTACTGGGGGATCTCCAAAGCCACACCTAAGCTCCCAGGCAGAGGTGACACCAGCGGGGATGCAGGCGCTGATAAGTTTAGCCCTGCTGGAAGATCGTTAGGCCGGCTGCGCTCGTCTGTGTTTAAAGGCTTAGAGCAGATGCAGCCTCTTGCTGTGCTCTGCTCTTTCTCAAAACAAAGCAGGAATCTCAGACATGATAAGGTACCGTAGGGTTTCCCTCAGGCCTGTGTTATCTCACACAGAGGTTCTACTTGTCAAGCACACAAGGTCAGTAGAACAATTAATGTGATGTATGTGCTTTCTTTATACCCCAGCTGCGGGTCACTTGAGCGTGTTTACCTTTCTCCTCCTCGCCCAATCTTCTGCAATTCCCATGCATTCCACCCTGTTGCCCAAGGGACCATCTCTGCTGGGGCCAGAATAGCCAGAGGTGTTCACTTGGGCGTGTAAAGTTCAGAACAGAACAATTTACAGAGATACCCAACAAACACATATACATATATAAAGAGAGAAAAGGAACAAATATATGTGTGCAATGATAGGTTGCATCTGGCATCCCGTCTATCTTCTCAAGGAATGAGATGAGTCTTTCGGCCAGGCACTGTCAGTGGATTGCTTCATTTGATGTGTCAGTCCCACAAGTATTTAGGTGTTATCTTCCATTCTGACTAGTTCATTAGCTGTCTTGAAGCAGCACTTGCCTTAAAAAATCAGGGCAGCATCTTCAGCCACTACCTACCCAAGGCTAAAGAACAATGAGAAACATTAGTGTGAAAAAAACAACCCAAACAAAACTCCTTGGCATAATACATATCTGTAGCAGAGCTATTGCGTTACTAAATGACAGTAAGAGATCTGCAGCTGTTAGTCTTGTGGAGGTGTGTCCTGCATATTATACTTGTTACATAGGGTTACAAGCCATGACGAGAATCTCTGATAAGTGAGGAAAACAGGGGCATCTTCTCCTTCCAGTAATACATACACTGTTGCTCCAGCTCCTTCAGCTAGTATTACTCCAGGCTTGACAACCTGGTGTGGGGTAATTACCCACACAGACTGGAAAGCCATGGCCTGTGCTTTCTCAGATTGAACTTCAACATGACGTTGGGTCTGCCACACAAGTAACACCGTTCCAATGCTGTCTCCTCTAGACAAAGCACAAGTAGTCATTGAAGATACCTGAAATACAAGAACTCGAGAGTCCGATATTAGCAAAGGATGCAACATAAGAGGAGAAGTCAGAGGACACAACCATACACCATTCTCAGGAATTATTATGTGGACTTTCACATCCAGATTAATAGGTCACAGTCCCACTTCGCAATCCATCGGGGTGAATAATTCCATTTCCCCTGTAGTTAGTATTTTGGAAGAAATGCCATCTGGAAGGATTTCAGTCTGCACCATGTTTTGCACTGGGGGTGTTGCGATGCGATCACAGGGTGTTTGATTATGGATATTCCGACTGTTCAGCAAAGAAACTGCTTTAGTCAGATGTGGGCTCCAATGTTGCAAAGTTTTAGTACTGGTTAGTTTCTTCAGTTGTTCCTTCAACATCCCGTTCATCCTTTCAATTAAACCATTGGCCTGGGGATGATATGCAATGTGGAACAACCAGTCTATCCCTAACCCTTGAGCCCAGTCTTGTGAATTACGTCCACTAAAGCATGTCCCTTGGTCACTCTGTATTTGATGGGGAGGTCCATAGTGATGGTTGAGTTGTTCTAGCGCCTCAATCGTATTATGCTGATTAGCATGTTTAGTGGGTTTGGCAAATAATCGCCCTGACACTGTATCCGCAGCAGTGAATACATATTGCCACCCCCTAGATGGGGGTAAGGGGCCCACATAATCAACTTGCCAGGTGTTCAAAGCCCACTGACCATGCTTCATCTGTCCCCACGGCCTACATGGTGCTCTCAGGTGTAACCGGGTACAAGTAGCGCAGTTATGTGCACATGACGTATAAGCATGTAGTGGCACAGGGGTTTGGTTATGAGCAACGTCCCATGCACGTGCAGTAGAAGCTGAGCGATGACCACAAACAAAATGCGCATTTAAAGCCTGAGCATGTATGTCGGCAGAGCTCATCTCATCTACCTCTCTCTTGTTCTGTGACTCAAGTGAGTCATCTTTTTGATGAGCTGAAGCATGTCTCCAAGGAGATGTCTGTGCATGCTGCCCAATTTGTTGCCATATATCTGCCCCCTATATAGGATATCTCTGTACATGCCAATCGTCCTGGGCCCAGAGGGGCAACCAGATTGTGAGACTTTTATACACTACCCAACTATCAGTATATAAATAATGTGCCCTCCCTTCAAGGATAGCAAGGAATGCTGCAATCAGTTCAGCCCACTGACTAGAGACCTGCACACTTGTCTGCCATAGTATTATGCCTGGTAAGTGCACTCTCTGCTGGGTTAAGTGCACTCTCTGCTGGGTTAAGAACTGGCTGGAGGGCCGGGCCCAGAGAGTGCTGGTGAATGGGGCTGCATCCAGCTGGCGGCCAGTCACTAGTGGTGTTCCCAGGGGTCAGTGTTGGGTCCTGTCCTGTTTAACATCTTGTTTGATGATTTAGATGAGGGGATTGAGACCATCATCAGCAAATTTGCTGATGACACCAAGTTGGGAGGGAGTGTCGACCTGCTGGAAGGCAGGAGGGCTCTGCAGAGGGATCTGGAGAGACTGGAAAAATGGGCTGATTCCAATGGGATGAAGTTCAATAAGGCCAAGTGCCGGGTCCTGCACTTTGGCCACAACAACCCCCTGCAGCGCTCCAGGCTGGGCGCAGAGTGGCTGGAGAGCAGTCAGGCAGAAAGGGACCTGGGGGGACTAATGGACAGGAAGCTCAACATGAGCCAACAGTGTGCCCAGGTGGCCAAGAAGGCCAATGGGATCCTGTCCTGGATCCAAACTAGCGTGGTCAGCAGGACAAGGGCAGTGACCCTTCCCCTGTACTCTGCATTGGGGAGGCCATACCTGGAGTATTGTGTTCAGTTCTGGGCTCCTCAGTTCAGGAAAGAGACTGAAGTGCTGGAGCGGGTCCAGAGAAGAGCAACAAGACTGGGGGAGGGACTTGAACATAAGACCTATGGGGAGAGGCTGAGGGAGCTGGGCTTGTTTAGGATGGAGAAGAGGAGGCTTAGAGGTGAGCTCAGCACTCTCTAGAACTACCTGAAGAGCAGTTCTAGCCAGGTGGGGATTGGTCTCTTCTCCCAGGCAGTCAGCAATAGGACAAGGGGCCATGGGCTTCAACTCTGCCAGGGGAAATTTAGGCTGGAGATTAGAAAGCAATTCTTTACAGAGAGAGTGGTCAGGCATTGGAATGGCTGCCCAGGGAGGTGCTGGACTCACCGGCCCTGGAGGGCTTTAAACTGGGATTGGACATGGCACTTAGTGCCATGATCTAGTAAACAGACTGGAGTTGGACCAAGGGTTGGACTTGATGATCTCTGAGGTCTTTTCCAACCCAGTCAATTGATTCTGTGATTCTGTAAAGGAGCATACACAACCGCCCTCCATTGCCTTTGTCCAGTTGCAGTGCATGTTGCACTGCCATCAGTAAACCAGGCATCCTTCTTGTGCTCTGCTGTTAACTCGTCATAAGGAGGAGCCTCCTCCACAGGAGAGGTTGGGATGTCTCCTGGGGAAGAGTTTCCTCAAGTGCAGGCACATGATTAAATGATATTGTAGCAAGAAGGGTGGCATGTGGGGCAGTCACGTGAGTTTCCTGGTAAAAATCATTGCTGCAGAGAGTGTTCCACTTCCAGTGCGTAGCTGCCTGACCTACTCCTGCATGGGCCCTAACAGAGTCATCTGGTATGGGGGTGTGGACAGTTACACTATCTTGACCCATGATTTTTTCAGTTTCCTGCAGTGCCCAAACAACAGCCAGAATCTGTTTTTCCGTTGGGGTATAATGAATAGCAGACCCTTGCAGTGCTTTAGACCAAAACCCTAGGGGTTCCTTCTGATTTTTTAGTCCAGTTGTCTGCCACAATCGCCAAGAGACTCCATCATCCAAGATTGTTACTTCTAGTTCAAAAGGATATCCTTGCCTGGGAGTATATGATCGGGCATGTTCAATCAAGGCACTTTGACAGGCATCAAAAGCTTCTTGTTGTTGTTGGTCACTGCCAACAGCCTTCTTTCTAGTTAGTTTCTGCAGAGGCCTCATTAAAATTGCCAAATACAAGATAAAAGTCCTCCAGTACCCCAGAAGTCCCACAAAGGCCTGTAACTGCGCTACCGGGGTTGGTACAGGAAATTGCTGAACTGTCTGCTGCACTTTATTTGGTATTTCCTTAATCTACCCATGCCAGACGACTCCCAAGAACTGTACAGTGGTACTAGGGCCCTGTATTTTCTTTGGATTGATTGTCCAGGCCTGGTTCTGCAAATGTGACTGCAATGACTCAGCAGCTGCTTCAGTTTCTTGTTGTGACTCTGCCGTGAGCAAGACATCATCAGTATCATGTCGTACAGTAAGATACCTGACCATGGTGCTACGTCAGCTGCTACCATTGATGGCATATAGAGGGGCTGTGCTTGTATCCTCGGGGCAGTACCTGAAAGGTGTATTGCTTTTGCTGCCAGGTAAAAGCAAACTGGTCCTGACTTTCTGGGGCAATGGCAATTGAAAAGAAAGCATTAGCAAGGTCTAGTACCATTTTCCATGGCAATAAGTTCTTGCCAGTTTTTTCTGTGAGTGTAACCATATCTGGCACCATAACTGCAAGGTGTGTGGGGGTGACATTATTGAATTCTCTGTAGTCTACAGTCATTCTCCAAGTACCATCTGTTTTTCGAACAGGCCAGATAGGATTATTGAAAGCCGTCACAGTTTCTTTAATGATCCCCACTTGTCAGAGTGCCCGAATAGTCTCAGTAATTTCTTCCTCCCCCCTGGGATGCGATATTGTTTTATAGTCACCCCCTTGGCAGGTGCAGGCAGCACAACAGGATCCCATTTTGGGAATCTACACAAGACAGTTACAGACCGGATAGCAAATCCTGTGCGCAGAGAGCCGAAAGCAAAATGACCATTTAAGGCTCCAACCGTCTGCCCTGGTAGGACATCAATACGCAGGATATATTCTTTAACTGGGGCAACCAACACTGTTCCAGTAAATGGCTTGGGATTTGCGATTGTGAGGGGAACAGTAGCTTGGAGAGCAGGGCTCAGATGTCCCCCCAAACCACAAATCTGCAATGTAGCATCTTTGTTCTTAATATCACTATGTAAAACTGTGACCTCAGCCCCCATATCCACCAGAGCTAATGCATTCAAAATCCCCCCAGACTGCCACTCTAGAATTAAAGGAACGTAAGGGCGTCGGTTCTTCCACAGTTCCCATACAGCAGGGGTGGCACTGGATGAGCTTTGAAGGTCCCTTCCAACCCAAACCGTCCTGTGACTCTCTGAACCCGCACTGCCCCGGCTCAGCCCGGCAGTGCCGCTGGGAAAGTGGCTCCAGGACAGGGTGAAAGCGCCGGGCGGCAGCTGCTGGCGAGGAGGGGAGGGCAGCGTGAGAGACGAGGCCGGGCAGCCCGGAGCAGAGGGTCTCGCTGAAACGGCGCTGTGGAAACCCTCGGGGGATGGCGGGAGCTGAGGGCAAAACAGTGGGAAACAGCTCCTGGGGCGCTGGGACCAGCCCTGCTGTAAACCTGCGTGTCTTTGCTGCCCCCGTGCCTGCCGTGCCCGCACGGCCTTCTGCCTCCCCCTGCAGTGCAGAGCCTAGGGGCCAGCGAGCGCCCGCCCGCCGGCACCATAACTGCGCCTGGAACCAGGCTGTGCTGAGGGACAGACGTCCTGCGGCAGCGGGAGAGCCCAGGAACGACACCGTCTGCTCAGCACGCTCAGGGCGCTGCACATCTGAAGGACACCAGGGCTTTGGCATTCTCCTCCAGCTTTATTAAACTCCAGCCCTCCTCCCGAGAAGAGCTGCACCTCCGCCGGGCTTAGCGGGGCCAGCAGCACAGGGCTCGCAGGGTCCATCGCGATCTCGGCTGCTCCCTTGGGTTGCCCAGGATGCGGATGGTCTGGGCTGCCAGGGAGCAGATGGAGGGTTCACTATCCTGCTCCAAGGGCTGAAGGGCTGCAAGGGAAAGAAGCAGAACCCAGATGAGCTCCCACGTCTGCAGAGACCCCCGGGCATCCCCTCCCGACCACGCTCCCTACTCACCGCTGCAGATCTCAGCCAGCTCCTCCTCCTCCCTTCGGTCCCTCAGGGGCCGCGCAGCCAGCCCTGGGCACAGAGCTCCATCAGCCCCTGCTCCCTCCCCTCATCAGGGCTGAGCCCAGGGGAGAGCAGGAGCCGAGATGGTGGCACCGGGCAAGGCGGCCACCAAGGCCACCTGCGTGGGCAGGGCTGGGAGGGCAGGCCAAGGCCCTGCCCGGGGCAGCCGGGGCTCTGGCAGCCACAGGGCTGCTCCTTGTGCCAGGGCAGCGGCGGGGACTGGGGCCAGGCTGCCGAAAGAGGGACCCGGGGGCTGTGACTCACCAATGAACCTCACGGCCCTCTCTCGCAAGCTGGCCTGAGCATCCCTCAGGTACGGCAGGCTCTGACTCAAGAGCTCTTGAGCTCTGCTCCTGTCCCGCTCCAGCTGGAGAGAGCACAAGGGCATGGGCATGTCACTGTCTCTCCCCACTTGGCTGGATCAGTCTCTCCTCCCATGAACCCATGCTCCCATGAACCCTTCCCCTCCGGCCATTCCCGTGTTCCAGCCAGGAGCCCCGTGGGGCTGAGAGAGAGACACAGGCCGAGGGGTCCCAGGGGTGCTGAGAGCCCTCCCTCCCGCTGGCTGCGGGGCAGAGGGAAGAGCCCTGGGGACTCTGTTCTTGAGCACAGGGAACAAGGATGCAGCTCGGGGCTGCAGCAGGACAGGGGAGGCACATCTGCAGAGCCCACAGCACAGACATGTGGGGCAGCCCCGTCCAGCCTGGGCCCTGGGCCTTGGGGGTTGTCCTCACCAAGCTCTCTCCAATCCGCCATGTCTGCTGTGTCTGCACCAGGTGTTCAAGCTGTTTCCACTTGAGGAGCTCTGCTGCACCGAGGAGGGCTTCCCCAGCGGCCTGTGGAACAGGAGAAGCTGGGAGATGGCACCACGGTTGGGGCAGGAGACCTGGCGTCACCCTCCTCTGGGCTCCATTCCTGGGGTGATTCTGCCCTTAGGGAGTGGTGACATGCCCTGGCCCAAACGCCCAGGGGTCTCTTCCCTGCATCGCTGCTCGGCTTTGAAATCTGTACCTTGGCCACGCTCTGCACTTGGTCACTCATGCGGAAGAAGAGAGGGAGCAGGCCACGTCGCACCGTGTTCTTCATCTCCCTCTTGTCGTTCCGCACCACCATCTTCATCAGGTCTCTGAAGAGGCTGATGGAGATCTCTCTCAGCTGGCTCAGCTCCTGGGAGGGAGCAGCACAGTAGGACCTGAGCACCAGCAGCTCTCTGCCCACGGGGAGCAGAAGCTCCTGCATGGCTGATGGGAGGGGAGACGCTCCAGGGCGGCATTGTGCACACTGCAGTTGTGGCCAGATCTGCGGCCCTGGGTCCATGAAAGGCCACTCGTGAGACTTGCTCAGGCAGTGCCTGTGCCTCAAAGTGCTCTCCCAGCCAGCCAGCACCCCCAGCAGCCTCAGCAGCCATGGTGGGGAGGAGCTGTGGGAGCAGCGGGCAGGGAGAAGCTGGGCTGGGCTGCAGAACACAGAAGCCATCCCACAAGAGCCCCGGGGAGAAAACAGAGGAGAAGTCCCTGCTTTGAGTGGCTGGGCTGAAGGGCAGCTGTCATTGTCCAGTGCCCACCCGCGGGGCTCAGGCTTATACATCAGCCTTACACATCAGCCTTACACATCAGCCTTACACATCAGCCTTACACATCAGCCTTATACATCAGCCTTATACATCAGCCTTACGTCATCAAAGAGGGGCAGGAGAAATTCTGCCAGCTGCACAGCGGTGGGACTGGCCTTCTCCCTCTCCAGCTGAGCCATCGCGTTTCTGAAGACCACCAGAGCCTTGATCTTGATAGCCTTATTGCTGTACTGCAGGACCCACATCAGGTCTGGCAGCATGACCTTCATTTTTCTGGCCTATATGAAGAAGAGAGTTTCCGTCTTGGGACCAGGTCGATGCCTGGAGAGCTCTCCAGGCAGCCCCCAGGCTTCATTGCCTCAGAAACCTCATGACTAGGTACATTGGAGCAAACTCCTCATCTTGCAGGTCACTGCTGGCCAGTATCTGAAAGCAAGCCAGCAGTGAGCAGAGCTGCTCAGAGTGGCAGAGCTGCTGGGGCTCCTGGCACCGTGCAGCTCCTGGGGCACCAGGAGCTTTTTCCAGTAACTCACAGCCAAGCGAAGGATGGCGGTGTCCACCCAGTGTGTATATAAGACCCTATAGTGCTGGTCCTGGAGTTGGATGAGCAGCTCCTTCAAAACGCTTTGCAGGGTCTGGGGCACGGAGAACATCACCTCCCACAGTGCCAGGGCAGTGCTGCAAGAGAGCGCTCTGTCAGCAGGGCAGCCTGGGCCACAGCAGCGTGTCCGGCTCCGCGCTGCAGGACGCTTGGGATGCCCTGGGCAGCAGCAGAGGCTGAGCTGGTGCTCCCGTGGGGCTGGCAGGAGTGCAGTGGGGGGCTCTGGGCTGGCTTGCTCAGCTGTGGCTGCTGCGGGCCTGGCTGACCCCCAGCGCTGGAAAGCGTGGTGGGATGGAGGGTCCTGCTCCTCGGGGGTGTCCTGCAGGATTCCTTGGCGCTGGCAGCCAGAGCATCTCTGGGCCCCTCTCCCCCCAGGGAACAAGCCCTCATGGCTTTTGGAGCCAGTACCTGTCTCCTGGTGGTGCAATTGTCAGCAGCGTAGACACCACCTCCCCAGGGCACTTGTCAGCCATGGGGACAATTAGGGACATCACACTCCGCCGGGCTGGTGCTGTGTTAATGCACTGCAGGGCTTTGTGGATGCAGCTTGTGATCTTTGGCACCTGGAGGAGACACAGGTGAGGATGGTGCTGCCATTCGAGTGCAGCCATTTCCTCAGATGTCCTTCCCATCCCTCTCTGCCGCCTTCAGGTGGCTTCAGGTGTCCGAGACACCAGGATTTGAGAGGAAGAGATGGATGGAGGGAGGAACAAGGCCTGACAGGGCCGAAGGGCAGGACAATCCAGCCAAAGGCCACTTACATCCACCAGCCAGAAATCACAGTTTCTCTTGACCATGCCCAGCATGTTTCTGGCTGCCTCCTTGTCAAAAGTGCTGGAGTCGCTCATCGCCTCGATGAACACCAGGACCATGTCTGTCCTCTCGGGAGGCTGGAGGTATTCTGCAAAGAGCTAAGGGAGGAACGGAGTCAGCAAAGCCAAGTCACACCGAGTGCCCCGGTGCTGCTGCGTAGCCGGGCAGTGCCAGCCGCCCTGCAGAGACGCCCGGCGGTGCTGCGGCAGTGCCCGCAGCAAAGCTGGCAGCAGGGGGGCAGTGACTGCATGGGAAGATGAGAAGAGAGGTCCGGGGAGAGGGAGGAGGGTTGGGGTCCTGGGCACAGGCTGCTGGTCCTGCCGTGAACCAGGGCTTGCTGGTGGCCAGCAGGGCTGGGGCTGCTGCTGGGACACTGGAGAGCAGCCCTCGCATCGTCCCTGCTCGGGGACAGCAGGAACCCTCTCAGCAGGGACGTGCCAGCCCCCTGATTGTGGAGGCCTTTGCTCACACAAGTCCCCTGCTGATGCCACCAACAAGAGTGCCAGCAGGAGCTCTTTACCATGATGTCGGGTTTTAGCCAGTCCTCAGAGGAGCTGTCGGGATCTTCCAAGTGGGGCTGTTGTGCTTGATTCCTCCTGTCTAAACAGCAGGGAAACATAGAGAACTCAGCAAAGCACAGCAGCTTTGTCAGCAAGCTTCCCAAAGCACCCCAAGATCTGCCCTCGTGATGGCAGGGCATAAGTGGTCAAGGAGAATTCTGGAGGGAATCAGGAACAGCTTCTTGCTACAAGCACTGGAAGCTCTAGCCAGGAGGACTCAGAGACAGACCTGCTCTTCACTGGCAGGACAACCATGGCTTTGGGTCATGGCAATCAGCCGTATGTTTGGGTCTGGGAACCACAGAACAGCAGGCTTCAGGATCCCGAAAGGAGGGAGGAAGGAGAGCAGCAGAGAACAGATCCCAGACTTTGGGAGAGCGCTCAGCTGCTGCAGCAAAATGGCAGCTGGGATGCTACGGGAAGCAGCTGGGAAGGACAAAGGAGGTGAGGAACAGGAGCAGACCCATCGGGAGATGTCTGTGTGTAGAGGGATTGAGCCCAGCACAATTTCTCTTACTGTTTTGTCCAGCCAAGAAGACAGCGAGGTGCTGCACTGCATCTCGAGCCAGAGTTTTTGCCTCTTCCCAGGAATGTTGGAAAAGGAGGAGATGCCCCAGCAGCTGTCCCAGGTCTGGGATCTGGATGTCTCTATAGCTGACAGGACCGTGTATGTCTGTCCTAGAGCGGCACCAGGCCTGGGCGAGGGAGACAGAACAGCAGGAGGGTTGAGGACAGGCGGCTGTGCCAAAGCCCTGAACCCAAGCGTGTGTCCAGGGCTCGGTGGGCAGGCAGGACTGTCCAGGGCCGTGCTGGTCACAGCTCCCAAAGCAGCTGGGTGGGCAACAGCCCCGCGTGGGGAGAGCTGCAGGCTGCTCTGGGGTGCAGGGATGGGCAGACGCTCTGGCCGGAGGGTGCCTGGCTCCTTACCCCCAGTGTGGGATTCTCAGCCAACATGAAGCTCAGCCCCTCAATCCTCCCCACGGCCCTCTGCCGCACATGTTCTCTATCGGAGCTGCTCAGAGTCAAGAGCATCTGGGGAGAGAGAAGCTGCTGGTGAGCCCTGGGAGCAGCCACCGCTACAGCAGAAGCAGCACCGCTCAACTCCTGGGCTGGACTGGCCCGCTCCATTAAGGGTTCCCCAGGACTCGACCAAAGCCTGTAGTGAGGTTCTTGCCCTGGGGTCCCTGGCAGGCTTGGGGCACATGCCCCAGGCCAGCCCCATGGCCAGGCAGGAAGGCAGATGCCACCCTCTGCGGCCACTGTGCTGCGGAAGAGCCTGGAGGGCAGCCCCTGGTTCCCCGGGGAGGTGGGCACCCTCCCGGCAGCGCTCTCTGCACGGCACGGGGTGGGACTGTCACCTCCAGAGTGGACACCCCGTCCCCAGGGTGAGGAACAGCCCTTGCGAAGCCCAAACTTCGCACACCCAGACCTGGAAGATATTCTGCAGCAGGTCGCTGACTCTGGAGGCACGAGAGTTGAGGAGCAACGCCTGCAGCATGTTGTCCATGGACCGCATGGTCTGCAAGAACACAACAGGTTGTGGTCGTGTTTCCGGCCGGGCTCACAGGCAGGGGACAAAGGGATGAGGGTGGGACAGCAGAGCTGAGACCCTGCCCTGCCTTGGATCTCTGGTTATATCACGGCACGGGGTGGTTGGGGAGCAGACAGAGGGACTGGGGGCTCCTGTAGCTCACGCAGCACTTACTTCTAAGTAGAGGTAACAGTCCATGTCCTCCACTTCTGGTGGAAGTGAGAAGACACTGGAGAAGCAGGCTTGGAGCAGCCTTGTCTCCTTGCCCTCCAGCACCCTCTCCACTGCGCTGCAGAGAGAGAGAGAGCAGCCAGCCGCACGCTGGTACCTGGAGCAGCGCCTCGAGGCCTCATGCAGGCGTCCCCGGGAGGGATGGGCAGGTACCTCAGTTCGGCAATGGCACGCATGGCGATCTGCCGCAGCGCCGTGCGCAGTTGGTCCCTGGGCTCCTCTTCCAGCAGCACCTGCAGAGCACAGCTGGGATGGGACCTGCAGCTGCCAGTGCCCAGCGCCGCCAGCCCCCGGCCCTGCCCAGCGCTGTCCTCACATGGTGCCGGTGCCGGAGTCCTCGACCCCTTCCCCAGAGCCGCCGGGTATCCCCTCACCTTGATATTCTCCGCCAGCTCGTATCTCCGGCAGAAGACATCTAGGCCCATTGGGGAGCGCTGGCGCCTGCTGGTGTCGCACAGGTCACGGATGTCCATAAGAAACCCGATCTTGTGGCTCTCCTCCTGGCAGCCAGGAAGCAGAGAGGCCAACAGGGAGCGTGAGATGGGGACACGCGGCCAGCGTCACCGCAGCATGGGGGTGCAGTGCCCATTAGAGACCTGGGAGCAGCAGCTCTGCCCATCCAGCACCCTCCAGCACCCGCAGCAGAGTCCCTGTCAGCAGACGCCAGCACAGGTGCCTTTAAAGCGGCTGCGGTTACCTTTTCTGGGCTGCTGAGAAAGGACATGATGGAGTCCATGTATCCGCTTAGAAATGCGTTCACAGGTAACGCATCAGCATCTAATAAAGGAGGAGGGCTGCAGAGAGGGTTTGCAGGCAGGACAGAGCAGAAGGAGCTCTGCCCCATGTCCATCCCAGTGCCCGCTGCCCCAGCACAGTCTCCCCGTGTGTGTCAGGGCTGCAGGGTGCCCGGCAGACGGGCTGCGATGCTGGAGCCAAGCAGGACGGGGAAAGCGCCCAGTGCAGCGGGTGAGGAACTCGCTTCAGACGGGCAGGAAAGGTCCCCGTCCCACAGCACGGCTGCCTCCTGCCCGCCCAGCTGCCTCTCGCTGCCCGCGCCCTGCAGCAGGAGCTGGGTCCCCTCTGCCCGCAGAGGCTGTGCTGGGGCCGGCTCCCAGCTCGGAGCAGCCCTGGGCTTCAGGCAGCATAATCCCCACCCATGGAACCCCCTGCCATCGTGTGGGGAACCGCGACCCTGGTGTCGAGCAGGGAGCAATCACTGGGCCCCACCCTGCCCAGACAATCAGGGCCCCTCACTCACCAATCTGCGGTGGCTGGGCCACATCCACCTGGTTGGGCTGCGGTGGAGATGTGACCTCCTGGGGAGCCCCAACCTCCTCCTGCCAGGCCACCCTGGGGCAGCTGGGGGGTCTCTCCTGCCAGGCCAGCCTGCATCGGATGGGGGGTCTCCCTGCCATTTTGCAATCAAAGGGAAGGACTAGGGATGGGGAAGGCGGGCGCTTCGGCAAAACGCCTCGGTGCTGCAGCTCTGCCAGAGGCAGCGGTGAAGGGTGTGGGATGCGCCCGTGTGCTCCTCGTCGGGGAAAGACGTGAGCTCAGGAGCTCCTTGCTCCAAGTCTGCCGGGGGCAGCTAGAGCTAGGCTGTGGTTGGACTCTGTGATCTTAAGGGTCGCTTCCAACCAAGAAGACTCTGATTCTCTGACAGACGTGGGCTACGCTCGGGGCTCTCGCCAGCTCCGTGCTCGCACCCTGTCCCGTCACCGTCCTGTCGGACAGTGTGAGCTGGGCCCACGGCTGCGCTGAGCACGGCAGGGCAGTGGGTGTCACAGTGTGAGGTCACAAAGGGCCCCACTGTGACCCTGCGCCTGGGGAGGCACAGGCCAGCTCAGCCCTGGGCACCTGCGCAGGGGTTTCTGTTAGATGGAGATTTGTTACTGAACCAGCCAGGAATTTCAAGGCCAACTCAAATGCTGAAGACAGGACCTTCTGTGGGAGAGAAGCAGTTCTGTAATAACAAGGCCTCAACATGACGTGGATTGATGGACCTGTCATCAGTGAGACTCCAGCGCATGGACAGCTCGTGAGCATTGATGATATCCAATCAGTGAATGCGTGCTTGGAGCGTGGACGCGTGATCAGAGAACAATTGCACGTATAAGGAGGCTTGTTTCTGTAATAAATGACTTTGCGTGGTTCACATTGAATCGGAATGCCGAGTCCTTTATCGTTCCATCAAACGGTGACCCCGGCGTGATGCTCTGAATGGTGTCTCACTGCGATCGGGGAAAAGCTGGAGCAGCCCAGCCGGAGGCGGTTGAGCCGGACTGAAGACCGGACAGAGGCGTACGGACGCCCCGGGGATAAATTCGTCGATGGATCACCGGAAAAGGTGAGCAGCTGGGGCAGGAGGAGGGAAGAGTGAAGCTCCTCCTGATATTCTCTCTGTGAGAGGACTTCAATATGAAGAAAGTAACATATGTAGAGTGTTAGTTTGGTGTAGAATTAATGTCTACCCAGGAGAAACCGAGAAGGCTTTTAAATGTTAACTTTGGGACGATAAAGGGCAGAAATGATGGGATAAGTTCAGCAATAGAGATAAAGAAGCTAAACCATTAGTAACTACATGGAAGCTTATAAAAGGTTTAAGGCTGAACGGTCTGCTGCTGCTGGAGTTTTTGTAGCGTTGCAGACTGATAAGGATCCTGAAAGTCGCTGTGGAGTTTACCCGGTTCGTGTCTTTGATACCCTCCCTATTCCATGTGCTGCTGTGCCTTCAGGCCCCCGTTGGCTCAGCAGTCTGGGGCGGGGGGAGGAAAAATGCCGAGCGGTGTCCTCCTACTCAATTACCCAACCCTGATGAGAATAGCAAGTCCAAAGAACTGGAGTCAGACAACTTGCCTAAAGAACCTGCGAAAGCTGAGGATGCTAAAGTCGTAAACAAGTGTACTATCAGTCCTTATACCAATTTGTAATCTGCCTGTACCGCCTTTTAACCCTCCAACTTCCACGAGAGAGCAGAAGGAGTCCCTGGATAAGAACTGGACAACAGAACTGTGTGACAGATGAGTTAATAGCGAGTGAATCCAGCAGTCGGCAATGCGGTCATGCTGATCGTGTCGGGAAAGGGGACGCGCCTGGGAACTCAGGTTATACGAATAATTATGATGCTAGAAAGTATTGCCGAGAATGTGCAGTGTTCCAAACCCCCCGGTTACTAATGATTCTCCAGCGCCGCTCAAGTCCGTGTTATCTAATGATGAGGATGAGGATGAGGGTTTGCAGCATTTTCTCGAAAAGTTGAAGGAGTATGTGTACGAGTTGCCCCGAGATCAGATAAAAACCACGAAAGACTCAAGCAAAATTAGACCTATGCAATGTAACAGCTATAGATCGTTTAGAATGGAACGATGGGGATTCATTGAAAGGGGTGGGTATCCCCCAACTCTTGGAAGAGACACTAATTGGCACATCACAATTAGAGGCGCGATTAGCTTCTGAAATCCTGAGGCAGGCAGCAGACCTCGCATATCAAGCTATGATAAAGGTGTCTGAAACCAACACAGCAGCCAAATCATTTACAACTATTAATCAGGGTCCCAATGAGAACTACATGCAATTTATTGACCATCTTCAAGAGGCCATCAATAAGCAGGTTGAAAACTTAGAAGCTAAGGAAGCACTGGTGCTGAGATTAGCAGTAGAATGCTAATGTTTGCTATCAACATGTTACTTGCGAGTTTTACAGTACATATTATGTGCTCCTGTGTATTCCCTCTCTGAAAATCAAGCAGCTGGTCAGGAATGTGAGTTAATTGTTTTAATAGTTGTTTTTAAGTGCGCCGTAAAACCTTCTTCCCGCTTTTCCCACTCGCACTGCCAGCAGCCCTGTGCTTCCCACCTCCCCCTTCTCAAGGGTTTTACTTGCAAGATGGGGTCAGGAATGATTATTTTCAGTTGTTCCTAAAACCTCTGTATTGGGAGGTGTTTTAAAACATAGGAGAGCACTCGGAATTATGAGGAAGGAAGATCTTGTTAAATATTGAAATCAGTGTTGGCTGCTGTATAACTTAAATGGTTGGGAAAAGTGTCCAAAGAATAGAATTTTGAAGCATAACACCTTCACAGAATCACAGAATCGACTGGGTTGGAAAAGACCTCAGAGATCATCGAGTCCAACCCTTGGTCCAACTCTAGTCCGTTTACTAGATCATGGCACTAAGTGCCATGTCCAGATTCAGTTTAAAAACCTCCAGGGCCGGTGAGTCCAGCACCTCCCTGGGCAGCCATTCCAAAGCCTGACCACTCTCTCTGGAAAGAATTGCTTCCTAATATCCAGCCTAAATTTCCCCTGGCAGAGTTGAAGCCCATGGCCCCTTGTCCTATTGCTGACTGCCTGGGAGAAGAGCCCAATCCCCACCTGGCTAGAACTGCCCTTCAGGTAGTTCTAGAGAGTGCTGAGCTCACCTCTAAGCCTCCTCTTCTCCAGACTAAACAAGCCCAGCTCCCTCAGCCTCTCCCCATGGGTCTTGTGTTCAAGTCCCTTCCCCAGTCTTGTTGCTCTTCTCTGGACCCGCTCCAGCACTTCAATGTCTTTCCTGAGCTGAGTGGCCCAGAACTGAACACAATACTGCAGGTGTGGCGTCACCAATGCAGAGTACAGGGGAAGCATCACTGCCCTTGTCCTGCTGACAACGCTATTTTTGATACAGGACAGGATACCATTGGCCTTCTTGGCCACCTGGGCACACTGTTGGCTCATGTTGAGCTTCCTGTCAATTAGTACCCCCAGGTCCCTTTCTGTCTGACTGCTCTCCAGCCACTCTGCGCCCAGCCTGTAGCGCTGCAGGGGGTTGTTGTGGCCAAAGTGCAGGACCCAGCACTTGGCCTTATTGAACTTCATCCCATTGGAATCAGCCCATTTTTCCAGTCTCTCCAGATCCCTCTGAAGAGCCCTCCTGCCTTCCAGCAGGTCGACTCTCCCTCCCAACTTGGTGTCATTAGCAAATTTGCTGATGATGGTCTCAATCCCCTCATCTAAATCATCAATCAAGATGTTAAACAGGACTGGACCCAACACTGACCCCTGGGGACACCACTAGTGACTGGCCTCCAGCTGGATGCAGCCCCATTCACCAGCACTCTCTGGGCCCGGCCCTCCAGCCAGTTCTTAACCCAGCGTAGAGTACACTTGTCCAAGCCATGGGCTACCAGCTTTTGCAGGAATATATTATGGGAGACAGTGTCAAAGGCCTTGCTGAAGTGCAGATAGACCACATCCACGGCTTTCCCCTCATCCACCAGCTGGGTCACCTGGTCATAAAAGGAGATCAGGTTGGTCAGACAGGACCTGCCCCTCCTAAACCCATGCTGGCTGGGTCTGATCCCTTGTCCATCCTGAAGGTGCTGTGTGATTCCATTCAGGATGATCTGCTCCATAACCCTGCCAGGCACCGAGGTCAGGCTGACAGGCCTGGAGCTGCCAGGGTCAGCTCTGCAGCCCTTTTTGTGGACTGGGGTAAGATTGGCCAATTTCCAATCATATGGGACCTCCCCAGTGAGCCAGGACTGTTGGAAGATGATGGAGAGCGGCTTGGCAAGTTCTTGTGCTAGCTCCCTCATCACCCTAGGATGGATCCCATCTGGTCCCATAGACTTGTGAGGATCCAGATGGCTCAGTAAATCACCAACTATTTCCTCCTGGAATACAAGGGGCCTATTTGGCTTCCTATCTCTGCCAACCATCTCCAGAGATGAGTTGTCCTGAGGGCCACCTGTCTTACTGGTAAAAACTGAGGCAAAGTAGGCATTAAGTACCTCAGCTTTCTCCTCATCTTTGTTAACTATATTTCCCTCAGAGTCCAACAGAGAATGGGGGTTTTCGTTGCCCCTCCTTTTGTTATTAACATATTTGAAGAAGGACTTTTTATTATCCCTGACAGAATTGGCCAAATTAACTTCAAATTGCACTTTTGTTTCACTGATGTTTTTTCTGCATGATCTAGCTATTTCCATAAATTCTTCATAAGTAGCCAGCCCTTTTTTCCGCAGTTGGTAAAGTCTCTTTTTATTTCTGATTTCATTCAGAATCTCCCTGTTTAGCCAAGCTGGTTGTCTTCCCCGCCGGCTAGCCTTTCGGCACACTGGTATAGCCTGTTCCTGTGCACTCAAAACCACCTGCTTGAAGCATGTCCAACCCTCCTGGTCCCCCTTGTTTTTAAGCATTGTTTCCCAGGGTGTGCTCTGAACTAGACTTCTGAATAGGCAAAAATCTGCCCTCCAGAAGTCCAGCGTAGAGGTTTTGTTAATGGTTCTCCCTGCATCTCTGAGATGGGGAACGGCTGCTGCTGGGGTGGCTGTGCTCAGTCATGGCCCATGAGCTGACCCTGCTCTGCTCCTCTCTCACACTGCCCACACTTGGATGGTCCTCAGGAATCATCCATGAACCTGGTGGATCCATGAACCTCCTGGAGTGATGGGTATGGATCCAAATAGAGGATTCAAGCAAGTGTGGGACTGGGACATTGAGGTGATTGGTGACCACTGCCAGGTGTATGAAAGAAGCTGGATGAGTTGTGAGGAACTCACAGGCATTTCCAACTCCACAGAAAACCAGAGACTTGCAGGTAAAGCAACAGCACTTGACATAAAACCCACCCCCAAAACACAAAACACTCACACTGACCACAGGAAAAGCCTTGAAAAACATTGGAGAAAGATCTACCAGGTCCCAGGGTTCAGGGCTCAGCCACTTTTCTTCATATTTATCTATATTTTTCCATAGTGCTTTTGCTGGGCTTTGTTTTTTGGTTCTTGTCTGTAATAATAAAATTCTTGACCTCCTATGTATCTTTACTTGAACCAAAGACCTCATGTACATATGTATATACGCTCCTTTGTTTTTTATAAACTCAATAAATAAAGCAGTTGAAAACATTTTGACTCAGTTCCCATCTCTTCACTCTCCCCTGGGGCTGGGGGAGCAGCCCCAGGATGCAGGAGGGTCCAGGAGGCAAATGCTGCCCCATGGAGGAGCAGCCCTGGTGGTCTTGGGGCTGCTCATGGGCGCCTAGGTAGTCGTTCCCTCTCTGCTGCCTGCAAATTGGGGCTGCTGCTTCCCTAGAGCCATGGCCAAGGGCAACAGCAGGACGTGGCCATTTCAGTGCTGGTGTCTCCTCACAGAGACACCGGCTTTGTCAAACCTGCAGTGGAGCTGGAGCACAGGATTGATGTCAAGCTCAGGGAAGGTCTTGTGGAGAGCAGATACTGGTCCGCAGCCACATCGCACACTGCCTACTGGTCATATATGAATATCACTCTTTTCCTTCTAATCTTCATGTGCAAACGTGACCAAGAACACACCAACACATCCAGTTTAGACACTCTTTGAATTTTGAACTGGGGATGGGGCGGGATGGGAAAGGCAATTTTAAAACAAATGGCTGTGCCCTTGGATTTGTGGGGCCCCTAAAGTCTCATGTAACTTGAGACTGTCCTGTTGTCCCTACAGTGGCACCCCTGAGGCTGTAGAGAGGAGCAGGCCATAGGAACCACTTGATCAGAGCTGGTCTGTGCAAACAACACCATAAACCCAGGGGCTCCTCAGGGCAGGGCAGAAGACTGGACGCCTCTTCCAAAGCTGGTGTCAGGAATACAGCCCAGGTGCTGCTCCCTCAGGAGGACTCCTGCTCTTTTGGGGTTCTTGATGGATTCAGGGGGACAGGCTCAGAGTCCCAGGGGGGTGTGTTAGGGACCAAGGACTGGACTAAGAGCTTCCTTCTTGTTTGCACATGTCCAAGAAGACTGTAACAGGTCTTGGACTTATCTGCCTGTTGCTGCCCCACCTGCAATAGGAATGATGACAGATGTCTCCTGGAGAGGAACTGTGTGCACCCAGAAGAGCTCAGGGGATCTCCAGGGACAGCATGGGAGTAAACTTCGGAAGGAGGGGCAGGTTACTCAGGAGGAATACAAGAATTCTGTGAGGTTATGGAGGGAGAGAACTAGAAGGGCCAAAGCCCACCTGGAGCTACACCTGGGTACTGCTGTAAAAGGTAACAAGAAAAGTTGCTATAAATGTATAATCAACAAGAGGAGGGCTAAGGGGAATCTCCATCCTCTGATGGATGGAGAGGGAAACACAGTGACAAAGGATGAGGGAAAGGCTGAGGTGCTAAATGCCTTCTTTGCCTCAGTCTTTAATAGTCAGAACAGTTGTGCTCCAGGTACCCAGCCCCCTGAGCCAGAAGACAAAGATGGGGAGCAGAGTGACTCCCAAATAATACAAGGGGAAATGGTCGGTGACCTGCTACACCACTGGGACACCCACAAGGCTATGGGGCCAGATGGGATACACGCAAGGGTGCTGAGGGAGCTGGCGGAGGGGATCACTGAGCCACTTTCTGTTATCTATTAGCAATCATGGCTAACTGGGGCAGTTCCAGTTCACTGGGAGTTGAATAACATGACACCCATCTAGAGGAAGGGCCAGAAAGACGATCTGGGGAACTACAGGCTTGCCAGTCTAACCTAGGTGATGGGCAAGGTCATGGAGCAGATGATGTTGAGTAACATCACACAGCACATACCAGAGAACCATGTGATCGGGTCCAGTCAACATGGGTTTAAGAAAGGCAGGTCCTGTTTGGCCAACGTGACCTCCTTCTATGACAAGGTGACCCAATTAGTGGATGAGGGAAAGGCTGTGGATATTGTGTCCTTAGACTTCAGTAAAGCCTTTGACACCGTATCCCACAGCATCTCCTGGAGAAGCTGCAGCTCACGGCCTGGATGGTGTATCTGTGATGGGTAAAGAACTGGCTGGAGAGCCAGGCCCAAGGAGTTGTGGTGATAGGAGCCAAATCCAATTGGTGACAGGTCATGAGTGGTGTCTCCAGAGCTCAGTATTGAACTCAGTTCTATTTAATCTCTATCAATTATCTGGATGAGGGGATCGAGTGCACCCTCAGTAATTTTGCAAATGACAGCAGGTTGGGTGGGAGTGTTGATCAACTGAAGGGTGGGAAGGCCAACAGAGGGATCTGGACCAGCTGCATTGTTGGGCTGAGGTCAATTGTCCGAACTTTAACAAGATCAAGTGCCGGGTGCAGCACGTGGGTCACGACAACCCCAGGCAGCGCTACAGGCTCAGGGACGAGCGGCTGGAAAATTGCCTGGTGGAAAGGGATCTGGGGATGTTGAATGAACATGAGCCAGCCTGTGCCCAGGTGGCCAAAAAGGCCATCAACAGTATCTTGGCTTATATCAAGAATGGTATGGCCAGCAGGACTACAGAAGTGATTGTGCCGCTGTACTCTGCTCTGGTGAGGTCCCACCTTGAATCCTGTGTTCAGTTTTGGGTCCCTCTTCATTAGAAGGACATTGAGGCACTAGGGGGAGTGCAGAGGAGGCAACAAAACTGCTGAGGGGCTGGAGCACAAGTGTGGTTGAGGGGCGGTTGAGGGAGCTGGGGCTGTTCAGCCTGGAGGAGGCTGAGGGGAGACCTTATCTCTGTCCACAACTACCTGAAAGTAGGTTGGAACATGGAGGGTGTTGATTTCCTCTCTGTCACAGAGGCAACCCACAGGTCAATTTAAGGGACAACAAGGTCCAAAAACAACTTTTATTAGACCGGCGAGGACCAGGGTTTTAGCACCCCAAAAGTGACTTAAATACAGGTTCGGATATCAGGGGAGGAAAATTATTTGAGAGGGACAGCCACTAATACAACAGGCGGTCCACAGAGTGCATGCACGTGGCTTCACTCAAAACAATGCCGGGGCCGTCCCCGAGTCCCGGAGGAGTACACACTTGCCTGAACACGGTGTGGGGTTATTTTTATAGAGATACACGTACTCGTAGTGAGTACGGAAAATGTGCACCCACGATTCCGCGAGAGTAAATTTATAATACGCTCGCAGTCCTGCGAGAGTTATTTTACACGTGCAAATGTGCACGGAAAGAAAATACACTCGCGATTGTGCGAGGGGCTCTCGGCAGCCACTCACGGTTGCGCGAGGAATAAGTTTACTTGTGCAAATGTGCGCGAAAAGTATAAATATACTCGCAATCCTGCGAGAGGTTTACTTACACCCGTGGCGGCGAGGCAAGCGGAGTCTCCATCCCAGGGAGGGGGCTCTCCTGGCGGCAGTGGCTAAGCTCGTACTCCAAGAGACCCCCACACAAAATGGGGCTTGGGTCTCGACGAGAGTCCCGTTTTTATCTGATCAGATCTGACTGTAGGCACTCTAGAAGCTTCTCTGCACCCCCCACACTGTCTGTGGGTGCCCCTGAAGCCTTCAAACATCCCCCACACTGAGCGCAGCTCAGTGTGCCTTGGCACTCCCTTCTTCTAATGCCTCAGGAGCCAGGGTGCTCTGGGCCAAACAAAAGAAGCTGTTAGCCTCAAGTAGCAGAGGAAGAGGGAGATGTGCCATACTGAAGGAGGGAGGGGGGTTGCAATCTGCCACACTCTCCCAAGTAGCAAGTGATAGGACAAGAGGAAATGGCCCCAAATTGCACCAGAGGAGGTTTAGATTGAATATTAGTAAAAAAAGCCTTCCTGGAAAGCGTTGTCATGTGGTGGAACAGGCTGCCCAGGGCAGTGGTGGAGTCACCATCTCTGTAGGTGTTTTAAAGGCATTTAGACGAGGTTCTTAGGGACATGGATTAGTGCTAGATTTAGGTGGTGGTTGGACTCAATGGTCCTGAAGGTCTCTTCCAACTGAAATAATTCTATGATTCTCTATTTTCAACTGGAATATTCTTCTATCACATCTTCTAAGTGCTCTTCACATATCTGCCTCTTCACCTACAGTCCTGAAACTTATCTAACTAGATGCACAAGTGTTGAATACTAATTGTAAATGATGAAAGCACCATCGATCTATCAGTCTGGTCTGATACCTGGCTGTCCCAGGCAAACACGTCAGGTACACGGGGCCTCTCGAGGTTTGCACTGGGTGCTTAGAGTGGGACCATGGAGCTCAGCCCGGAAACCTGAGAACTCCCCTCAAAACTGAAAACCAAACCAACAAAAAAAAGAACAAAAAACCCCACACTCTTTTTTTCATCAGATGAAATAGTTCATTATTTCCAATAAAATGTCTGCGAAATTTCTATTCTGCCAAAATATGAATTTTCAGAATGTGTACGGACTGTGGGAGATGAAACATTGGCCTTTCCCTGTGCTTGCAGTGCCAGAACTCTGTCTATCACTACGTGTATTTAATCCCCTGGACATGCAGGAGTTTCCACCTGTCCTTACCCAGCTCCCCGTGTCTGAACTCATCTCTTCAGAAGCCTGTCTGGACATTTGCACTTTCCATCGTTCCCCAGAGGTTCTTCACCTCTCACTCTTGGCTCATTCAGAGCCTCTCAGCTCTCACTCTGCTTTGAGCTTCAGGCAGGTCAAGTCTTTCAGCAGTTGCTCTCGTACTCCCTACAGGCAACTCTTCAACTATGGCAATGGACCTCGCTGGAAACTGCTTAATTTAACCACAGAACTGAGAAACATCATTAAGTTCTATTGTGCTTTCTTTTTTTTTTTTCCTTTTTTGTTTCCTCTAATTAAAAATTCCCCGGTGCCTGTTTACACCCAGTTCTCTAAGGAAACATGAAGCAACCCTGCGAAGAAGCTGTAACAATCAGTGCAAACTTCAGTGCAGAATCTGATGTAAAGAAATGTGCTGCAAATCCCAGGGGCCAATGAGCAGAACAGGGAGTTTGGGGAGCTGGTTATAGATTTCCTGCTAACAGTTTGAGTAGAGAAACATTCTTCACAGAACTGCTCTGTTCATTTGACACCTTTGAGGTCTCCTCCTCTGCCTCTATTTTTATTTTCTTGTTCCTCCACCTCTTCCTTCTTCCAAAACGTTTCCAAGGGAAAGATTCCTGGAATCACAGAGCAACTCAGGTGTGAACATCATCTTGTCTCACTGTCCTGCTCAGGGCAGGGTGACCCAGGTGAGGTTGTCCAAGGCCTCTGCCCAGCTTTGCACCATCCACTAAGGAGCTGAAGGTTCACTGTGTCACATCATACAGGGGGAGAATAGAGACGTTCAACAGTGTTGGCCCAAGTGCTGGTCCCTGAGGGATCCCACTGGTAACTGGCTCTGTGGGCACTTTGTACCACTGGTGACATTTGGGCTCTACGGGGGACTATAGATGCTATATAAAATGCTATAGAAAAAGGTGTGCTCATGCTTTTGTGACACTAGTCTATTGAAAAATTAAAATGTCATGAGTTTGCCTGTTGAAGAGTTGGGGTGTTCAGCTGGAGAAGAGAGGCTCCTGGGAGACCTTATTGCAGCCTTTCTGGACCAAAAAGGGGCTGATAAGAGGGTGGTAAAACACTGGGACGGGCTTCCTAGAGAGGGGGTGGATGAACCATCCCGGAGACATCCCAGGCCAGGCTGGACGGGGCTCTGAGCAACCTGAGCTGCTGAAGATGTCCCTGATGGTCGAGGGGAGTTGGACCAGACGGGCTGTGAATGTCACTTCCAACTCCAACTACTTTGTGATTCTAGGATTCAGTGACAGGAAAGACTGGATGCATCGATGCTGATAACCAGCAAAGGTCTTGTGTGGCTTGTGCGAGCCAGGCCAGCAGCTTCACCCAGCAGCTCTCCCCACCCGAGTGGAGAGCTGGCCCACTTGTGTACAACCGACCCTGCCCCTGCCCCACAGTGCCCAGAGGATGCTGCCCAGGATGGACATTTTTGGGGGAGTATTGGGAGCACTGGGAGGTTTACTGGGAGCACTGGGGCTTTACTGGGACTTCTTGGAGGTTTCCTGGGAACAATGGGGGTTGCTGGGGTCACTGGAGAGGATAGTGGGGGTTACTACGTACACTAGAATGATTAGTGGGGGAGTACTGGGAATACTGGGAGGGTTACTGGGAGCATGTGGGGTTGCCTGAGTACTAGGTCGTTACTGGGAGCACTGGGAGGGCTACTGGGAACACTGGGGGTTTACTGGGAGTCCTTGCAGGATTACTGGGAACAATGGGGGTTGCTGTGAGCACTGGAGGGGTTAGTGGGGGCCACTGGCTGCTCTGGGGAGGTGTCTGGGAACACTGGGGGTTGCTGGGGAGTTACTGGGAGCACTAGGTGGTTACTGGGAGCACTGGGAAGGTTACTGGGAACAGTAGGTTTATTAGTGGGGGGTTTCTGGGAACACTGGGAGGGTTCCTGGGAGTTCTTGCAGAATTACTGGGAACATTGGGGGTTGCTGGGGCTTTACTGGGAGGTTATTGGGACTGTAACTGGGAACATTAGAAGGATTAGTGCGGGGTTATTGGGAGCATTGTGGGGGTTACTGGGAACATTCCAGTTGGTGGGGGTTTACTGGGAGCACGAGGTGGTTGCTGGGAGCACTGGGAGGGTTATTGGGAGCACTGAGGGTTTATGGGGAATTTTTGGAGGATTACTGGGAACAACAGGGGTTGCTGGGATCACTGGAGGGGTTAGTGGGGGTTACTGGGAGCACTGGAGGGGTTAGTGGGAGGGTTACTGGGAGCACTGGAGAGGTTAGTGGGGGTTACTGGGAGCACTGGAGGGGATGCTGGGAGCACTGGAGTGGTTAGTGGGGGTTAGTGGGAGCACTGGAGGGGTTAGTGGGAGGGTTATTGGGAGCACTGGCGGGTTAGTGGGGGTTACTGGGAGCACTGGAGGGTTACTGGGAGCACTGGAGGAGTTAGTGGGAGCATTACTGGGAGCACTGGAGGGGTTAGTGGGGGTTACTGGGAGCACTGGAGGGGTCAGTGGGAGAATTACTGGGAGCACTGGAGGGGTTAGTGGGAGGGTTACTGGGAGCACTGGGAGCGGTCAGTGGAAGGGTCAGTGGGAGGTTTACTGGGAGCACTGGAAGGGTCAGTGGGAGGTTTACTGGGAGCACTGGAAGTGTCAGTGGGAGGGTTACTGGGAACACTGGAGGGGTTAGTGGTGGTTAGTGGGAGCACTGGAGGTGTTAGTAGGAGCACTGGAGGGGTCAGTGGGAGGGTTACTGGGAGCACTGGAAGGGTCAGTGGGAGGGTTACTGGGAGCACTGGGATCATTAGGGTGACACTGCTGTGGGTGTCCATCACAACCCACCAGCTCAGGGCGAGGACGTTGCCGAGGCCTCTCCAGCAGCTGAGAGCGGCCTCAGCCACAGGCCCTGCTTGTCGTGGGGGTTTGAACTCCCCTGATGTTTCTGGAAGGACGACTCAGGCAGACACAGCCCAGGAGGTTCAGCAAGTGCATCCATGGGAACTTCCTGATGCAAAGGGTGGAGGAGCCGACCAGGAGAGGAGCTGCTGGACCTCATCCTCACTAACAAGGAGGTGCTGGTTGAGGCTGTGAAGGTTGAGGGCTGCCTTGGCTGCAGCGACCATGAGATGGTGAAGTTCAGGATCTGGTGTGGCAGGAGCAGGATAGCAAGCAGAATTGCAACCCTGGATTTCAGCAGGGCAAACTTTGGCCTCCTCAGGCAATTGCTGGGGGAAATCCCGTGGGCAAGGCTGCTTGAAGGTAAATCCATAAATCCATGGGTCTGGATGGGATGCAACCGCGGGTGCTGAGGGAGCTGGCTGAGGTCATTGCTGGGCCGCTCTCCATCATCTTTGCTAAGTTGTGGCAAATGGGAGAGGTGCCTGAGGACTGGAGGGAAGCAAATGTCACTGCAGTCTTCAAAAAGGGCAAGAAGGAGGACCCGGGGAACTCTAGACCGGTCAGCCTCACCTCCATCCCTGGGAAACTGATGGAACAACTTCGCCTTGGTGCCGTCTCAAGGCATATCAGGGATAAGAGGGTCATTAGGGGCAGTCAACATGGCTTCACCAAGGGGAAGTCGTGCTTGACCAACCTCATTGACTGCTATGAAGACATAACGAGGTGGATACATGATGACAAAACAGTGGATGTGGTCTACCTTGACTTCAGTAAAGCCTTTGACACAGTCTCGCACAGCATCCTTGCTGCTAAAATCAGGAAGTGTGGACTGGATGATTGGGTAGTGAGTTGGACTGTGAACTGGCTGAAGGGAAGAAGCCAGAGGGTCGTGGTCAATGGGCCAGAGTCCAGTTGAGGCCTGGATCTAGTGCAGTGCCTCAGGGGTCAGTGCTGTGGCCAGTACTATTCAATAAATTCTTCAGTGACTTGGATGAAGAAATAGAGTAACTGTCAGCAAGTTTGCTTGTGACACCAAGCTGGGAGGAGTGGTGACACTGGAAGCGGTGCTGCCATCCAGAGACCTGGACAGGCTGGAGAGCTGGGCAGGGAAAATGTAATGAAATAGAACAAGGGCAAGTGTAGAGTCTTACATCTGGGCAGGAACAACCCCAGGTTCCAGTGTAAGTTGGGAAAGGATCTGTTGGAGAGCAGCATAGGGGAAAGGGACCTGGGGGTGCTGGGGACAGCAGGGTGACCATGAGCCAGCACTGGGCCCTTGTGGCCAGGAAGCCAGTGGTACCTGGGGTGGGTTAGAAGGGGGTGGTCAGTAGGTCAGAGAGGTTCTCCTGCCCCTCTGCTCTGCCCTGGGGAGACCACACCTGGAATATTCTCATACCAATATATTTTTTACTAGCAAGAATACAATGCTGGCAAGAAGTATCTCTGCAGAGCAGAGGTTGTCTCAAAGGATGTGCCCCTGGAGCCTGAGGGACACCTGGAGGAGCCCAGAGGGGACAGAGAAAGGGACATCATGGGCTGCTCCTGTGCTGCTGAGCTGGGCTGGGCTCCTGGGACACAGGGAGCTCATGGCAAGTGGCAGCGCTGCAGAGAGACAGCTCTGCCCAGGAGCAGCTCCTCTGCACACGCAGCAGGGCTGAGGGCTCTGCCTGCAGCACCGAGGGCACAGGAGCCAGGCACAGAGAGGGAAATGCAGTGTGGGCTGGGAGGATGCTGAGAGTTCAGTGGAAATGAAATCCTCTCAGATATGAAGCCTGTGGCTGCAGGGCCATCTGCAAATCATGGTAGGATCTCAGAAAGCTGTCACATTGCAGAGCCTACAAGAGATGTAAGTACAGATCTCAGAGATTCTCTGATCAGAGGGGAGGATGTGCTGCAGAGCAGGGATTGCCTTCTGCACTGTCAGAGTGACAAGACGTGAATGCTGCGTTCTCCCCAGGGTGGCTGTGGGGTGTAAATGTAAATGTGCAGGCAGGGGTGCCCAGGGCTGTCCTGCAGAGCAGGGTCCCTGCACCCCAGGGCTGTGCCGGGCAGGGACTCTGCCGCCTGCCAGGGTCAGCGCTCAGCCTGCCCGGGAGATCCCAGCAACACTGAGGGGAGAAGCTGTGGGGGGACGAGCGACCCCCGGCAGGGCAGGGTCCTTCTGCTGCTGGGTTCTCCATGGGTCGGGGCTGCTCACAGCTCCAGCTCACTCCAGAATATTGACAAGGGGAGGTTTCAAGGAGAAGACAAAAAGTACTACAAAGGAACCTCCCTGAGTCTGTGTTTTCAGTCTCCTACTCTGGGGAATGGGTGGTGATTAAGACAGTTTTTAATTTTAAACAAATACTTGAGACACATGAACTGCAGTAGGTCTTCAAGAGAATCCTGGCATGCCTTGCCTCTCCTCTGCCTATGCAAAACCAGCATCACCTTTGCTGGACACCTTACACTTAATCTGTAATCTGTTTTCCAGCCTGCAAACAGGAAGATGCCCCCAGGCAGTGCCTTGTGAACAGGCAGGATCTGTAGGGCCAGGGGGAGGGCACAGAGGGTGGGATGGTCTGTGAGCACTGACAGGGAAGAGACATGGACAGGGAAACACCTCCCAGGGGGAGAATCTCCAGGCAGCAGGGAAATTATCAGAAATGAGAGGAAACTGAACCCGGAATTGTTATGGGAGGGAGAACAGAGAAAAGTGCCTGTGATCCCCTGCAGTGCAGATCCCTCCTGTGAGCAGCCCCCTGGCCTCCTGTCCCACCCAGCAAAGCCTCTGCCCTCAGGGCCAGGGGCTCCAAGGCATGAAGCAGCTCCTGTGCAGCCAGAGCTCCAGTTCCTCTGCAGAGCACAGGGGCTGAGAGCAGCTGCCCGGCAGTGTTGGTGTCTGGGAGGTGGCTGCACAGCTGGGGAAGGGTGACGCTGTCTGCGTGCCCGGCTGCCTCTGCCCTGGCCTCTCTCACACCCACCCTCACCGCATTTTCCTTCTTGCTCCCCTGCTCTGGGTCACTGCTGCTGGGATCTTGTTCTTGCTGTCAGGCTCTCTGGGGATGGCAGGTTCAGCTGCAGAGTCACAGCCTGATCTTGTGGGTCCTTTCCTGCAGGTGTGTCCATGGGCACATGTGTCCCAGCTTTGCTCTGACCTGTGGGCTGTGGGCAATGCAGTCTGTGGGGCTGGGGAATGAGCTGAGTCTCCCTCAATCAAACGCCATCATCAGGACACTTGGATATCTCCCTGGGGTTTCCTTCCAAGCTGTGAGCTTCCCTCCACAATGCAAACCTGTCCTACAGCATCTGTGTGTATCTGAAAGCCCCACAGAAAAGCAAAGATTCTACAACAGATAAAATGCTTTTTGGTTTGGGAAATGAGCTGTGTGTGTCCTGAGCTAAATGTGGGGTGTTGAGACCTTAGGAAAGGGTGAGACCTGTTACGGTCTGAGGTGGATCCGTCTGCTCTCAGCAGTGCCTGGTGGCTTTTCAGGGTAACATGGGAGTGTGATCAGCCTCCATCTCAGAAAGGTGCCAGCCCAGGGCAGCTGGAGCAAGACAGAGGGACAGAGCAGCTGCCCTCACTCTGCACTGACCCACAGGCACCCTCTGGTCTCGCAGGACTCACTCTGTTCTCCCTGAGTGCAGCAGAAATGCTGAGGGTTTCTGACACCCAACAACACTCTGCAGTGAATATGGGGGGATATGTAAAAAAACGTGGAACTCCCAAACTACCTTCACCATCTGTGTTCCCTATCACTGGGAAAGCAAGTGCTGACAGCCCCTCTGTGTTAGCAGAACCAGGACAGTCCCCACCGTTCCTGTGGCCCCACTTCTGCAGAGCTGGACTGACTTATCGACGGCCCATGGGCAGAGGCCCCGCTCTTGGTTGCACATTTTCCAGCCCCAAGCAGGGCTACAGCCACAGTGCTGAAAAAGAGTGTCTGTGTGTAACAGGGGAGAGTCTATGGGAGTGGGTTTGATTTTTGTCAGAGAACTCTGCCCTGGATTCTCACTGTGTTTTTTTTTTTTTTCTCATGACAGCGCCCCATGCCCAGGAAAAGCAAATGTCCAACAGCAGCTCCATCACCCAGTTCCTCTTCCTGCCGTTCACAGACACACAGGAGCTGCAGCTCTTGCACTTCTGGCTCTTCCTGGGCATCTACCTGGCTGCCCTCCTGGGCAACGGCCTCATCATCACCACCATAGCCTGGGACCAGCACCTCCACACCCCCATGTACTTCTTCCTGCTCAACCTTGCCGTCCTCGACCTGGGCTGCATCTCCACCATTGTCCCCAAGTCCATGGCCAATTCCTTCATGGGTACCAGGGCCATTTCTTATATGGGCTGTGCTGCCCAAGTCTTTATGTTTTCCTTTTTCATTTCAGCAGAATATTCTCTCCTCACAGTCATGTCGTACGACCGCTACGTTGCCATCTGCAAACCCCTGCACTACGGGACCCTCCTGGGCAGCAGAGCTTGTGTTCACATGGCAGCAGCTGCCTGGGCCACTGGGTTTCTCAATGCTCTGCTGCACACGGCCAATACATTTTCACTGCCCCTGTGCAAGGGCAATGCCCTGGGCCAGTTCTTCTGTGAAATCCCTCAGATCCTCAAGCTCTCCTGCTCACACTCATACCTCAGGGAACTTGGGTTTCTTGCAGTTTGTATATTAGTAGTATTTGGCTGTTTTGTTTTCATCGTGGTGTCCTATGTGCAGATCTTGAGGGCCGTGCTGAGGATCCCCTCTGAGCAGGGACGGCACAAAGCCTTTTCCACATGCCTCCCTCACCTGGCCGTGGTCTCCCTGTTTGTCAGCACTGCCATGTTTGCCTACCTGAAGCCCCCCTCCATTTCTTCCCCATCCCTGGACCTGGTGGTGTCTGTTCTGTACTCGGTGGTGCCTCCAGCAGTGAACCCCCTGATCTACAGCATGAGGAACCAGGAGCTCAAGGATGCCCTGAGGAAACTCATATCTTAGTGTTTTCTGAAGCAATAAACTGCCCATCTGCTTCTACACAGTAGTTTTAATGTAGCTAATTACAGGCTCAGCCTGTCATCTGGATTTTCTGTTGTTTTTGTTGTTTTCTTAGTGCAATGATGTTTTCAGCCCCTTTCTAATCCACTGTCTGCTTTTCTTTTAGAGCCACTGGCTGTTTAAATGAGGAACAGTAAACTTCTTGTCTCTAAACAAAAGAAAGATTCCTGTAGTGACTTGTTTTTCAGTATATCCTTCCTGCAAGGCCTTTTTGCACGTTCAGGGACAGTTCCTGTGAGGGGTGAAGGGTAAAAGAGTCCATCCTGGCAGCCCTGCCAGGGAGCAGCAGTGCTTGTTCTTCCAGAGCTGTTCTGGTTCCACTCCCACACTCTCCTTCTCATCCCTGGTGTTGGTGCAAGGCCTGAGTGCTCTGGCAGCTTGGTCACCGTCCTGCTGTGTGTCAGTCCTGTGAGCGCAGGCAGGGACAGGCAATGGGCACTGCTGTGACAGAGCTGGCCTCACAACAGCCTTTCCAGATAGAAAGGTGATCTGGTCAGGGCAGGACCTGAAGGTTTAGTTCTTCTTACAAAGATTCTCTCAAGAACATGCCCAAGAAAGTGACCTATATATGAAACCTCATTATACGGCTGAGCAGTGTGTGTGTGCAGGGCTGGCACACAGCAGTGTCCTCTCACAGCCAGGCTCCTGCCAGAGACCTGCAGGACCAGCAGAGCAGGGGCTGGGCTGTGCCCGTGTGCACTGGAAACCCCACAGAAGCTGCCCCAGGGCATCGTCATGGATGGGCCCCTCACAACCATCATTTCCAGCCCTGGCCTCTCTCCCCAGCTCACAGAGGTTGTTCTTCTGTCCATGGAGGGACACTGAATGAGCAGGTCAGCAATCCATGTATGCATTGTTCAGATGAGATGTGAACACGCACATCATGGACGTGAGGTGAGATGAACCTGAGTGAGCATAAACAACATCAGCTAATCCTGAGAGTTCCATGAAGAGAGTTCTGTGGGACAGACAATGTCTCGAGGTCACTTCATGTTGGGAGAAACATCCTATGGGAAACCACCTGAATGCAGCACTGGGTTGTGCATCCTCCAACTGTGATCCCCGTGTCCATTCCTTATGATGTGGGACATCTCAGATGAGTGCAGAGCAGGTGACACACCACAGGGCTGAGGTGCCTCCCGTCCTTTGGGAATGGCAATAGGAGGCCAGAGAGAAACTGAGACTACAGCCTCTATGCGTAAAAGGGACAGACTCTGTCTCTGAACATCCCTGGTACAGAAGGAGTCCACGAGACCAGCTCAGACATGGATGCCTGACCGACCCTGACATTTCTGTGTGTGACTCCAGGAACAAACCCCACTGCCCCAGTGAGACTGATCTCAGCTGCCTTGGACAGGATCATTGCCAGGGCTCCAGTTTGCTCTGTCACCCTTGCCTGGGATTCTGGATTGTGCTCTCATAAGAACCAGGGTAATTAGGGAGGTCCAGGGGTCCTTGGAAAAGGCAGAAATCAAAGTTCAAGAAAGGCAAGCAAAGGCATTGGGAGCCTGGTCAGCCTTTCTCTGTCCCTGGGAAGGGATTGGACATGTCCTCCTGTAGAATGCGATTTTAACTCTTTTGAGGGTGATGCAAGGATGGTTCAAGGTCTTGAACAGGACAGTGTTCACCCAGCCTTGAGCAGGACAGTGACACAAGATGAGTGAGACAAGGGGTCTCTTCAAGCAAGGCAAGGAAGTGAGATAGGTATCTACAGCCTGTAGGAAAAGAGGGGCAGGTGCAGGACTATGTAGGACACAATTCAGTCTTGGTCAGGTCCTGGGTGCTAAGGAGGGGGATGGATGGGTGTGGTATTTTGAGGTCTGTTGGGTCTCAGACACTCATAATCCAGTCAGAATCCTGTGGCTCTGAAGGGGACAGTGAGGTCAGTTCTGTGTCTGGAGGTGACAGCCCAGCAGCAGGGACATGGCTGGGAAAGAACCTCAGCCTAAGTATGACAGATCCTACCCAGGAAGAGATCTTGGAGACAGGTTGTCACATCCATCCCACCTGAGAACATGATGGGACAGCAGCAGGGACATGGTCGTGTGTATCAGAGAAGCTGAAAGGCCAGCAGCACTCACGGGATTTAGGAGATCATGGTGAGGTTACTTCTCTCTGGTCAAGTGCAAGATGACTAGAAGAATAACAGGTTGGGATCTCTGCTTGATTGGCAGCTTCTGAGGTGGTAAAGCTTCCAAAGTAGTGGGAAAAAGCAGCAGAGAAAAAAAACAAAGCCACCAAGTGCAGATGGGGAAGTGGAGACTGGTTATCAGGAGGAAGAAATGTCACTGGAAGAGCAGTGCTGTGGGGCAAGAGGTCACCCAGAGCGACGTGTCTCAGCTCAGCCTGGGACCTCTGGTGCCTGCCTGAGCCATGTTGTAGGTGTGTGTGCCTGTCTCTGCCCCATCTCCTGGACGGGCCTGGGCCCTGCCCTGCAGAGAGCAGCTCTCCTGGATGGAGTCCTCAGGCCTGGCTCAGAGCTCATCATGCTCCAGGCACAACTACCGAGCACAACGGTGCTGTGCTGTGCTGTGATGTGCTGCTCTATTCTGTACGCTCACAATGAATCCAATAAAGATGTGACTGTTCAACTGAAATGCCAGAGAGGTTTTAGATCCAAAAAAAGTTTCAGGGACATATACACAAGGGACAAAACTGGAAACACAATTTTATTTTATTTTTTTATTTATATTTATATTTATTTTATTAAAATTACAAATTTTAATAGAAGGAGGAGAAGGAGAGCTGGCTCCTGCTGCAAACTTGCCCTGGGAGAAAGAACCTGAGAAAGCCAGGGCACGAGTGGTGCCTTGGAGGGCAAGAGCAGTGGGCATGAACCGAGCCAAAAGGGCCCAGAGGAGCTCTGACAGGTGGTCATGCTCAATGCTGCAGAGGAAGGCAAAAAAACCCCGGGGACCAGGGCCAGTCTGCCCCGGGGGAAAATTCCTTCCTGACCCCAACACTGGTGATCGGCTGTTCCCTGAGCATTTGAGCAAGACCTGGCTCCTCGGCCCACAGGCTGGTCATGCCTCCCAGAAGACCTCAGAATAATAGAATGATAGGATGATGATCTCCTCTTCTCTTCTCTTCTCTCTTCTCTTCTCTTCTCTTCTCTTCTCTTCTCTTCTCTTCTCTTCTCTTCTCTTCTCTTCTCTTCTCTTCTCTCTCTCTTCTCTTCTCTTCTCTTCTCTTCTCTCTCTCTTCTCTTCTCTCTCTTCTCTTCTCTTCTCTTCTCTTCTCTTCTCTTCTCTTCTCTCTCTTCTCTTCTCTTCTCTTCTCTTCTCTTCTCTTCTCTTCTCTTCTCTTTCTCTTCTCTTCTCTTCTCTTCTCTTCTCTTCTCTTCTCTTCTCTTCTCTTCTCTTCTCTCTCTTCTCTTCTCTTCTCTTCTCTCTCTTCTCTTCTCTCCTCCTCTCCTCCTCCTCTCCTCCTCCTCTCCTCCTCCCCTCCTCCTCCCCTCCTCCTCCCCTCCTCCTCCCCTCCTCCTCCCCTCCTCCTCCCCTCCTCCTCCCCTCCTCCTCCCCTCCTCCTCCCCTCCTCCTCCCCTCCTCCTCCCCTCCTCCTCCCCTCCTCCTCCCCTCCTCCTCCCCTCCCCTCCCCTCCCCTCCCCTCCCCTCCTCTCCTCTCCTCTCCTCTCCTCTCCTCTCCTCTCCTCTCCTCTCCTCTCCTCTCCTCTCCTCTCCTCTCCTCTCCTCTCCTCTCCTCTCCTCTCCTCTCCTCTCCTCTCCTCTCCTCTCCTCTCCTCTCCTCTCCTCTCCTCTCCTCTCCTCTCCTCTCCTCTCCTCTCCTCTCCTCTCCTCTCCTCTCCTCTCCCTCTTCCTCTTCCTCTTCCTCTTCCTCTTCTCTTCTCTTCTCCTCTTTCTTCACCTCTTCCCTCTCCCTCTTTTCCTTCTATCTCCTTTCACTAGCACTACATGCTGAGGAAATTCCTGACAAACACTTGTAACCTTGCCCAGCTTAGCCATTCGCTTCATCACCTTGTCCGAAGGACGCATGTACTTTCTGGTGCCCGGGAGAGCACCAGGCCCTCTTCAAACCACTCTGCATTCCACTTCCTACAGCTGCTGTCCCTAGCTCCCCACTCCATCAGGACGGTGAGCTCTGCAGTGCTTCTCAAGAAGGCATTCTGTTCATTTTGCTACTGCTATCCAGCTGAAAAGGATGTTCATCCATCAGATGAACTTGGAAGGTTGCCCTGCTGGGAGATGGCCTTGCAGCAGAGAAACTCCAGTTGCCTCGTCCAGGTCTTCCTCCTTCAGCCCCTGTCAAGGGATTCCACCGGCTCCTCAAGGACTTCCTCTTCAATGTCTTCAGGCTGCCTCGAGGCCAGCTCTGGCAGCAGACACGGGACGCTGCTCCCTTTTATACTGCCCTGGGGCATTGTGACATCAGCATTGCCGGTGATTGCATTGTGACATGGAGGTGACATGGGCCCCCAGTGTCCCACCCCACCCACTGCCCACGCACCCAGCACTCCTTGGAGGAAGGACTTCGGGGTGCTGCTGGCCCCGAGGCTGTCCTTGTGCCCAGGAGGCCTAGGGGGCTGTCCCTGCTCTTGGTGGTGAGATGAAGGGTGGTCTGGCAAACATCACCCTTTGTGTCCCCAGGTGATGGACACTGCTCATGTGCCTCTGCAGAGAGTGGCAGGAGCTGGATCGCCTTCTTGGGACAGACTCCTTCCAGGAGAGACACAGACAGAGGGGGAACTCACCAGGGCCTTACGGCATTTCATTCAGCATCAGTTTTGACATATTGGGTGCTGTCCTGTGACTGCCCTTTCTGCACAAATTATCATAAAAACACAACCAGTTAAAGCAACAGCACTCGACATAAAACCCACCCCAAAACACAAAACACCCATACTGACCACAGGAAAAGCCTTGAAAAACATTGGAGAAAGATCTACCAGGTCCCAGGGGCCAGGACTCAGCCATTCTGGTGATGAACAAGCATCAAGGGCTGACATGGCATCAGAGCCACCTCCACATGGCCCTCACCACCTGGAACCAGTGTCTCCAAGTCTTTCCTTCACCAGCCTCCAGGGACAGGGACCTGCACTGGTTGTTTCCTTCACAGCTGTGTCAGTGATGGCCCTTCATGGGGTCCAAACACCCTCAGAAACTTGGGGTTTGCTTCTGCCTTTCACTTCATTAGAAGTATGTTCATTCTCTCAGTAGCTGCAGTTCAGGATCATGGCATCAGAGAACTCGCTAACACCTAAAATGCTCTTACAAGCCAAGGCTCTGTGCATCATTTTCCTAAAGGCTTCAAGTCGGGTGTGGATGATTAGAGAAATTTCAGAAATAGCCAAACAGAGAGCATTTCTAAAATAAATAGCAAGAAAGCCAAATATCTTCTATTTCCTTCCCTGCTCGCCCTTCCCTCCCTTTCCAATACAGGTGGTATCAGCAGCCTCTAGTTCATATTGGTGTGGAGCATCTCCTGATAAAGACTGAGTATGTCACAAAACGGGTTGCCTAAAACACCATGTGCATGAGGAGATAATCCAGGACACCTCAAGAGGAGTCACACTCCTCTGGACCAAGAGGTGGGTGTTCCTGGCAATCTCAGGTGCTGTGCACAGCTATACTTGTGTTCAGGGAGCTGGTCAAATGACCATCTCCTGTTCTGTAATGCTGTCTGAGTTTGCTCAGGTCACCCCTGACTTGAGCCCATCCACTGCTGGGTGTTCTCCAGACTCCTGCCTTCAGGAACAAAGGCCTAGGAGACCTTGCTGGTGAAGATGGAGGCAAAGAAGCTATGAAGAACCTCAGTCCCGTCTGATTCTACTCTTATGAAGTTCAGCAGCAGGCCCACGTTCACCCTGTCTATTCTCTTACTGCAAGTGAAGCTCTGTCAGCTCATCTTGCTGCCCTTCCCGTGCAGGTATCAAGTCCAGGGCAGCTTTGGCATCATCCCCACATCCATGGACAAGGTTTCTAAATTCCCACTTTGCAGCTTCCCCTGCTTCCACCTCCGTGTGCTGCCTTATTGCCCTGGAGCTCCATCGGTGCAGATGAGCAGCCTCACAAGATAAATGCTTCTGTTCAGGGGTACTTGGAGAGATCATTTTTGTGCTTGGAGCAGGATGTCCTGTAAGGATTATCAGATTTCCTGAGCTCCTTCACCCTTCAGATTTACTTCCATGTCACCATGTTACCCACCATCCCCCAGTATGTCAAAGTCTTCTCCTCTGGAGCCCACCAGCCTGTGCTCTGCTGCTGGCCTTCCTCCCTCCCCTCTGGTGCCTGGGACCCCACTGTGTCCTGGTCACAACAGCCAAGGTGGACACTGATGTTCTCATCCCTCGCCAGGGTTTCCTTGTTTTCCAGTTCCAGATCCAGGTGAGAATCACCCTTGTTGGCCCATCAGGCAGACATGTTAAGCAGTTGACCCAGGATCCTTTGGACTGTTGGCAGCTGCAGCTTTGCCTGGCCAGTGAATGTCAGGGCAATTACAGTTCCCCACAGGAACGTACTCATTGCCTGGTGAGTTGCTCGATTTGCCGACAGAAGATCCATTTCTTCTCCATGATCAAGTAATTTGTGGCACACAACATGTTGTCACCCTGTACTGGGCTTACATGGCAAAGTCTTGGAACTAGGGGTGAGTGTGGGTGTGCTACAGTTGTCACCGCTCTGAGAAGACAACAAGAGTTTGACCAATGTCAAACAGAGTCGATTTCAGCTGCTCCAAGATGGACCCACTCCTTGCCAAATCTGAGCCACTCAGAGATGCTGGCAGCACCTCTGGGATATTGTATATGAGAAAGGGTAAAAAACGCTGCACAACAGCAGGTGGGAGAGAGGAGGGAGGAGATGTGAGAGAAAAGCACTGCAGACACCAAGGTCATATCCCATTGGACCCAAGCAGGTCCCTCAGCAGGCCAAAGCTTGCTCTCCTGAAATCCTGCTCTTGGCCTTGTTCTCATCTCCCAGGAGCCTCAGCTCCACTTTCCCATCCCTGACTGTGCCATCCTGACCAACTCTTTCTGTTTTGTAAGTGTGAAGTCCCACAGGGCACCTCACCCCACTGACTCCTCAGTCACCCGTGTCAGGAAGATGTTGTCAATGAGCTCCAAACACTCCTGGATGGCCGGTACCTTGCAGATATTGGGATATCTCAGATCTGCCACGAGGACATGGCCTGGAAACATGAGGCTTCTGTCATTTGTGTGAAGGAGGCCTCATCTCATTCCTCTTCCTCATCAGTGAGTGTATAGGTGATGTGCAGTCACCTCAACATTGCCCATGTTGTTCTGCCCTCTCATGCTGACTCCTCAACCTTCAGCTGGCATTGTCTGTCCCCAGGCAGAGCTCCACGCATTCCTGCTGGTCTCTCATATGAAGGGAAACTTCCCCTCCAAGCCCAGACCTCTGGCATTATGAGTATCAGATGGCCAGGGCCCCACAGTTTCTCCAGAAGATGGTATTTGTAGTGCCCTTCAACTCCACATCCTGGTATCTTGGGAGAGACACCCTTATCAGGGTAAGCCATCTGCATGCAAACATTATGAGCTGAACAAATGGAGCTTCAGTCAAGGGAGAGTGCAGACCTTGAGAAAATCTGGTGTTCACCCATCAGAAAGCTCTAAAGATTTAAAAAGGGAAGTGACCAGTTCTGTATCGGGGCAGGAGAACAACCCCATCCATCAGGACAGAGCAGGACCTGACACGCTGAGCAGTGACCCTGAGGAGAAGGGCCTGGGCACTACAAGGTCCCCACACCAGCCCGTGGTGCACGCTCACCATGAACAAGGCAGCCGCACACGGGGCTGCATGAGGAGGAGCGTGGGGACCCAGACACCTGCAGTTCTCATCCCATTCGGTTCAGCACTGATGTGACCCCACACACACGGGTGTGTGCCAGTGTGCGGCTTCCCAGTTTGGAGCAGCAGGGAGGAACTGCAGAGTGCAGGGCTGTGCCAAGGCAGGTTCAGCACCTTGTGCACATGGTGTGGGATGCTGAGAGACCTGGGCTGCTTTGGCCCAGCAGCGCTGGGGAGGCTGCAGCAGTGCAGGAGTAGCCTGAGAGTGCTTGAAGGGTGGTTTCAGAGGTGGTGGAGGTTTCTTCATAGTGGGAAAGAGCTTGAGAAAGAAATAATGGCCCAAAGTGCAGCTGGGGAGGTCCAGGCTGGACATGAGCAGAAAGGAATGTGATGGAAGGGCAGTGCTGTGGTGGAGCAGGTCAGCAGAGGGAGTCTGCATCAGCCCAAGGCTTTGTGCTTCAAGGACCAGCTGGGGAGGATGGAGAGATCTCATCAAACGAAGGAAGATGCTCAGACAAGAGCAAGGTGGGGCAGCAGGGGGGATGTCTCCAGCCTGCAGGGACAGAGGTGCAGGGGATGCCACAGCACAGGACAGGCTGTCATGGAGATGATCACAGGATGGAAAGCGGCTGAAAGCCCCCACCAGACATGAGCTCCTCCTGCCCTTGGCTATGGCTGTTGTCTGCACCTCTGATGCCTGTGAGGAGACACCTTGTCCTTGCAGCACAGGGGCCTCATGGCCTCCTTGTCCCCAGCCAGGAACCTGGGAGGTGTGGGACCATAGTCCTGCCCTTGGCCTTGCACAGCCCCACATCACACTGTCCCAGGAAGGGCCCTGGCCAACGTGGGAGGGACAGGATCTGCCTTCCCAGGGCTGGGGGTCAAGGCCTGGCCCTTTGTCTAATGAAACACATCCAGGTTTACTGGTTATCAGAGAGACCTTCACCTTGCTTTTCCTGACCTGTCATTCTGCCTCCAGTTTTCTGCTCTAACCAGATCCTAGGAACAATTTCTCAGTTGTGTCTCTCAGTGTGACCCATTAATGCCACAAGAAACTTTGGAGTTTACATCTGAGTTTGACTTCTTGAGAAGATTCTTCAGCTTCCCCTCAGGGTCTGATGTCCATGGACTCAGCACCAAACCCACCAGAGGGGTCATATTAAAGCGCCTTGGGCTGCTCCTGTGCTGCTGAGCTGGGCTGGGCTCCTGGGACACAGGGAGCTCATGGAAGCGGCAGCGCTGCAGAGAGACACCTCTGCCCAGGAGCAGCTCCTCTGCAAAGTGCAGCAGGGCTGAGGGCTCTGCCTGGGCATCTCAGGAGACGAGCAAGGCAGAGAGAGATTAAAGGTGGTCAGGATTGGGAGGATGACTGAGAGCTCCCTGGAGGAGAAACCTTTGCAGCCCTCTCCATGGTAAGTCTCTGGGTGCAGGGCAGTGCATCTGTAGCTCCTGGAGGCATCTCCTGAAACTGGCACAGGCACAGCTTGTGGGATCTGTAAATACAGGCCCTTGTCAGGCCATGTTGAACAGCTGTGAAGCTGGGTGAGCACCCAGGGGTGCCCAGGGCTGTCCTGCAGAGCAGGGTCCCTGCACCCCAGGGCTGTGCTGGGGCAGGGACTCTGCCGCCTGCCAGGGTCAGCGCTCAGCCTGCCCGGGGAGATCCCACGGCAGCAGCTGTGGGTGGAAGGAGCGACCCCCGGCAGGGCAGGCAGGGAGCTTGTGGGCTTGAAGGGGGCTGTGTGGGTCAGGGCTGCTCAGAGCTCCAGATCCCCCCACAGACATGGCAGAGAGTCCTTCTGAACAATGACATCAACTCATGAAAAGCTGCAAGGGAAGGAGTCTGTGCTTTCAGTTTTCCACTCTTGCTCGTCTGGGTGTGCAGTGGGAGATGGGGATTTATTTCTCTCTTTGGAGCAGACACTGAGACCCCAGTTCTCGTTAGGACTTGTCTGAGCTGCTCCTGGGCCCCTGCACACACAGAGCTGCCCCTGGGCAGTGCCAGGAGGTGTGAGCAGGACAGAGCTGAGCACACAGCGGGTGGGACGGGGTCTGTGACACCGTCAGGGAGCAGACCAGGGAGAGACACACAGCTGCAGGCAGCACAGACATGGGCAGGGAGAAGGAGCTCGTACCAGATATGCCAGGGATGGTATTTAGGAACCCCCCTGGCATCCTCTGCAGTGCAGACACATTTCCCAGTGCAACCCCTGGTGTCCTCTCCTCCCCAGCAGACCCTCTGCCCCAAAGCCATGGGGTCCAGGTCACGAGTCTCCATCTCAGCAGCTGGACCTCCAGGTGAAGGGTTCCTGCAACGTGGTACTCAAAGAAGGTGCTAAAAGTACTTGCTCTACAGTGTGATAATGTGAGTGGCAGCAGCACAGCCGGGTAAGGAGAAGGTTCCACAGCATGCCCGTCTGCCTTTCTGTCCTTGCTTTATTTTCTGGTAGCACTGCAGTGTTCTTCCCTGTTTCTCCACCTGTCCCTGGTGTTCTTGCTCTCTGGGGTTGGGGTGGGAGTGTGGGTCAGTTTTTGTTCTGACACCGACTCAGGGGGCTTTGCCCTAGAGCTGTGTTCATGGAAACTAGTTGCCCAAGCTGCATTTTAAACTGTGGTGAACTGTTTTTCTCACTTGGTAGAAAGAGAGAATGAGCTGAAACATCCCTCCATCAGGGAGGGGCTTTTCCATGATAAACAACATGATATTTTCCCCAGAGAAATCTCCCCTAACTTGTTACTTCCTTTTCCTCCTTGCACAGGTCCTCATGCCCACAGGCAGCCAATGTCCAACAGCAGCTCCATCACCCAGTTCCTCCTCCTGCCGTTCACAGACACACGGGAGCTGCGGCTCTTGCACTTCTGGCTCTTCCTGGGCGTCTACCTGGCTGCCCTCCTGGGCAACGGCCTCATCATCACCACCATAGCCTGGGACCAGCACCTCCACACCCCCATGTACTTCTTCCTGCTCAACCTCGCCCTCCTTGACCTGGGCTCCATCTCCACCATTGTCCCCAAGTCCATGGCCAATTCCCTCTGGGACACCAGGGCCATTTCCTATTCAGGTTGTGCTGTGCAGGTCTTTCTGTTTTTGTTCTTCATTTCAGCAGAGTTTTATCTCCTCACCGTCATGTCCTACGACCGCTACGTTGCCATCTGCAAACCCCTGCACTACGGGACCCTCCTGGGCAGCAGAGCTTGTGTCCACATGGCAGCAGCTGCCTGGGCCACTGGGTTTCTCACTGCTCTGCTGCACACGGCCAATACATTTTCACTGCCCCTGTGCAAGGGCAATGCCCTGGACCAGTTCTTCTGTGAAATCCCCCAGATCCTCAAGCTCTCCTGCTCACACTCCTACCTCAGGGAACTTGGGCTTCTTGTGGTCAGTGCCTGTTTAGCTTTTACGTGTTTTGTGTTCATTGTGGTGTCCTATGTGCAGATCTTGAAGGCCGTGCTGAGGATCCCCTCTGAGCAGGGACGGCACAAAGCCTTTTCCACCTGCCTCCCTCACCTGGCCGTGGTCTCCCTGTTCATCAGCACTGCCATGTTTGCCAACCTGAAACCCCCCTCCATCTCCTCCCCAACCGTGGACCTGGTGGTGTCAGTTCTGTACTCAGTGGTGCCTCCAGCAGTGAACTCCCTCATCTACAGCATGAGGAACCAGGAGCTCAAGGATGCCCTGAGGACACTAATGTCTGGATTCTTGTCAAAGACATTAGAATTCCCATATTCTGCATATCACTCATGACATGACTCATGACAGGTCCAACCTGTCTTTTTGTATTTTGTATTTGGGGATGATTGGAGTTGGGGGAAGGCTCATTTGGATTTGATTTTTTAACTATAATAATATTGCCCACAAAGAAATGTTCGTCCCGCTTTTAATTGTCTGTACACCTTTATACTTCAAGTCAAAGACCTTGTAAATGAGAAGTCGTGCTCTCTGTGGATCTAAACAAAATAAACAACCCTGCAGTGAACTATTTGTCTGAGATCTTTCCTCTGCAACCTTTGTGAAGCTCAGCACAAGGTGTGTGTGCAAAGATGGAGGAAACAGCCCCAAGATAGCAGGTCTACCAGGCAGCACCAGCCTCGTTCTTTACAGAGTCATTCCCTTTCCACTCCCACACTCTCCTTCTCATCCCTTGTGTTGGTGCAAGGCCTGAGTGCTCTGGCAGCTTGGTCACCATCCTGCTGTGTGTCAGTGCTGTGACCAGGACAGGCAATGGGCACTGCTCTGACAGTGCTGGCCTCAGAACAGCATCTCCATCAGCAAGGGCATCTCCTTAGCACACTGCCTGAAGGGTTAGATCTTCTTCCAGAGTTGTTTTAAAGAACATGCCTAAGGAACAGACTCACAAGATGCTCATTGTTTTGCTTGTTTCTCTGTCGGCTCAGTGTGATGAGATCATGTTCCCACTGTGGCTTTCGAGGGACTTTGGGCTGTTTGTTCAGGTGTTGCTTGTTGGTGGCCAGCACCCACACAGATGGTGAATAAGTCAGAGTCCCTCTGAACAGCCTCCATGGCCACCCAAGAGCTTGTGTGGGAGGCGGTCAGTGGCAGTGACCACCATCAGCTGGGGCTGCCTCCCAGCCTGACCAGTATGGCCCTGCAGAGTCACCACAGCCCACTTGACCTACAGAGCAAAACCCCCAGCTCGGGGCTGTGGGCGGCGTGGGGACAGGGTGCAGGAATGGCAGCCAGGCCAGTGCAGGCCAGTGCTGCCTGAAGAGCCCCGGGGCCAGGACTTGGTGCTGTCCTGGGGAGCGGGGCTGGCACAGGGAGCTGAAGGATTCCTGGTATTGGGACATCCTGAGTGTCGCAGCCAGAGAGACACTGTCACTGACCCCCGTTTCCTCCATTTCGTTCTACAGGGTCTGCCCAGATGGAGCTTCTCTGCTGGGCTGGGCTGGAAAGTGCCCCAGAGAGGGAAACACCAATGAAAAGCTGAAGTGTGTGAGCATGCAGGGTGGGGGCACCAAACTGGGAGGAAGGGCTGACACACCAGAACGCTGTGGTGGCATCCAGCGAGACCTGGACAGGTTGGAGGACTGAACAGAGGAGAACCCGAGGAAGTTCTACAAAGGCAAGTGCAGGGTCCTTCCCCTGGGGAGGAATAACCCCAGGCACCACTACAGGTTAGGGGCAGAGCTGCTGGAAAGCAACTCTGCGGAGAAGGACTTGGGAGTTCTGGTTGATAACAGGTTGACCATGAGTCAACAATGTGCCCTTGTGGCCAAGAAGGCCAGTGGTACCTGGGTGCATTGCAAAGAATGTGACCAGCACGTCAAGGGAGGTGAAGCCTCCCCCTCTGCTCTGCCCTGGTGAGGCCGCATTTGTAGTTACTGGGTCCAGTTCTGGGCTCCCCAGTTTAAGAAGGACAAGGAATTACTGGAGAAAGTCCAGTAATGGGCTACAAAGATGACGAGGGGTCTGGAGCATCTTTCTGATGAGGAGAGCCTGAGAGAGGAGGTTTGTTCAGCTGGAGAGGAGAAGTTGAGAGGGGATCTTATCAATGTTTATAAATATCTCGAGGGTGGGTGCCAAGAGGAAGGACCAGACTCCTTTCACTGGTGCCCAATGATAGGATGAGGGGCAACGGGCACAGGCTGAAGAACAGGAGGTTCCATCTGTACAATGAGGATAAATTTCTTTACTTGGAGGGTGACAGAGCCCTGAAACAGGCTGCCCAGAGCAGGTGTGGAGTCTCCTTCTCTGGAGACATTCAAACCCACCTGGACATGATCCTGTGCGATCTGCTCTGGGTGAACCTGCTTTAGCAGGTGAGTTGGACTGGATGATCTTCAGAGGTCTCTTCAACCCAAACAAGCCTGTGATTCTGTGGGGCACACAGCAGTGGTCTCGCATGGCCAGGCCTGCTGGGAGAGACATGAAAGACCAGGAGAGCAGGGTCAGGCCTGTGCCCATGTTCCTGGACACGCTGTGGCAGCTGTCCCAAGGCATTCGTCACAGATCAGCCCATTGCAACCATCATTTTGATTATTGTCCTCTCACCACACCTGAGAGAGGTTGTTTGTCCCTCCGTGGAAGGACTCTGAATGACTAGGTCAGAAGCCTGAGTGTGCACAGAGGGCAGATGGGAGCATGCACACTGTTTGTGGGGGGAAATGAGTCCAAATGAGCACAAATGCCTCAGCTATCACTGTGGGGACATGGAGGCCTGTGGGATGGTGTATCAGGGTCACTTCATGTTGAGAGTAACTTCCCCAAGAAACCACCTGAATGCAGCACTGGGATGTGCTTCCTTGAACCGAGGTCAGTGTGACCTCCCTGGAGACCTGCATCAGCTCCAGCACCCAGACCCAGCTGCTGCCCGGATTTCTGAATGATGACGGCACCATCTCTGCTTGCAGCACTGTCACTACTATTTCCTGCAGCTCTTGCCTGTACTGAGTGCTGAGGCGTTGTGTTGTTGGTTTCTTTGTTTTCTGGTGGCCACATCCTGCAACCAGTGTTGTCCCTAAGCCACCCGCTTCATTTTGCAAGAGTCACAGGCTGGACAGTCTGTCTCCAGAAGGCAGCTGCACCTTGGCCATGGGGATTTCTGTCCCCTACAGTCATCACTTCATTCTTTCCATAGATATAGTTTTGTGTTTGTATTTTAGAGCCATTTGTTCGCTTCCTGTTCACACGGGCATCCCATGAATGCATCACTGCTCTCTGCCCCAGTGTAGACAGGCACAAGGCCTTCTCCACTGGACCTCTCACCAGTGCCACTGTTTTCTACAGCACCTTCATCCTGGACTGTGGGATGCCCAGGACAGCCATCCCAAGACAGTTTGACAAAGCCTTTTTTCTACACCTTCCCCACATCCCTGCTCAATCCCCTCATGTACAGCTCAAGGACCAGACAGGTTGGGTACAAGTGGGACAGTGAGAAAAATGGTCAGGAAAGCTTTGAGGTGCACAGAGAGCCCATCAACATGTTGGCCTGCTGTTCTCTCTGAACAAGCCCAGAAGACCAGCACAGCATTTGCTGTGTCCCAGAAACTCACCTGGAAGGTTGGGATATGGAGAAAAGGTTTGGTCTGGGAAGGGTCAGACAGGGGCTGGTGGAACTGGCTGGTGTGACCGTGAGACGTCTCTCCAACACCTCAGAAAAGTCCTGGCTCTCAGGGAGGCTGCATGGTCCTTTGAGAAAGAAAACAGCAAAAATGACTTATCATGGAATCATAGAATAATTGTGGTTGGAAGAAACCCTCAAGGTCATCAAGTCCAACCATAACCTAAATCTGGCACTAAACCATGTCCCTAAGAGCCTCATCTATCTGCGTTTTAAACACCTTCACTGATGGTGACTCCACAACCTCACTGGGCAGTCTGTTTCATTGCTTCAAAACCCTTTCCCCGAAGAATTTTTTCCTCATATCCAATCTAAACCTCCCCATGTGCAACTTGAGGCCATTTCTTGTCCTATCACTCGTTACTTGGGAGAAGAGACCAACACCCACCATGATAAAACCTCCTTTCAGGTAGTTGTAGACAGCGACAAGGTCTCCCCTCAGCTTGCTGTTCTCAAGGCTGAACAGCCCCAGCTCCCTCAACCACTCCTCATAAGACTGGTGCTCCAGACCCTTCACCAGCCTTGTCACCTCCTCTGAACTCTCTCCAGCACCTCAATGTCTTCCTTGCCATGAGGGGCCTAAAACTGACCCCAGGATTCAAGGTGCAGCCTCACCAGTGCCCAGTACAAAGGGATGATCACTTCTCTAGTCCTGCTAAAGCTCTGATTGAATCAAGGCTTGAACACCTTGGTGTGACCCGGTTTGAGACAGGTTGGACTGCAGACTCATGAGGTCCCTTCAACCTCAGTTCTCCCATGAACCCATTGTGATGTTGGGATCTGTTTCAGACTGGAGCAGAGCAGGCGATGATGGGGCAGGATGCACCTGTGCTGTAGGTGACCATCTAAACCAACATCTCAGCCAGTGAACCAGCCAACACCTCAGTGTGACTCTCTCTGGGCAACATGTGAGGAGTCCTGGGCAGGGAAGTTTCAGAGGGCATGGGGTGTTATGCAAGACACAAAATGATCTTGGCTTCATTCCTGCAGGCCCATCAGATGTCAGTTAATGTCAATGAAAATTAAAATAAGAGGAACTGAAGACAAAGACCCAAAGGAGAGGATGGTGTCAACATACTTTTTTTTTGTTTCTTTGGTGTGGTGTCTTTTCTTTGAAAAGGAAAGAGTTCTCCAGAACTGGGCATGGATTTAGGACACAAATGTCTTCAGCTCCAGGGACACAAACACCTGGTGCCAGTGTAGATGCCCCGGGAACCCCTGCCCAGGCTCCACCTGCACTGCAAGGTGCTCTGGTCTCCCCAGGTCCTGTGTGACAGATGCCAATCCCAGGCCAGCACCTCAGGTACACTGGGGCCCTAAAATGGCCCTGGCTGTTTATGGTGAGACAGCTGATGACTGATGTCTGTCTGGAAGTGTACTAAGGATTGGAGAAGAAATAGTGATCTTCCCCTGTACTTCTATTACCAACACTCTATTATTTCATCTCCCTCGTCATTCAGGAGTTCCCACCTCTCCTGATTAAATGACCCTGTCCAAGGACAACTTTCCAGCAGACTGTGTGGACATTTGCCCTTCCTAGTGCTCTCAGGTTTCTCCTCCACTTGCTCTTTAGTCATTCAGTGGCCTCTCAACTGTCTGGTTTCTGCCTTGAGCTTCAGGGAGTTACAAACTTGCCCCGTTCTTCAGAGCTCTAATTAACATGGCAGTCAACACGTTCATTGTGTTTATTTCTATCCTCTCTTATCTCTCTGTCTAAACCAGTTCTTGTGTGGGTGTCCCTTGTGGATGCTGGACCTCACCAGATCCAGCTTACACACACAGCTGAGGAAAGTGTTTTGCTGTTTATTAAACTGTGCAGTGTTTGCACAGGAGAGCAGGTGGAGCTGGTGCACAGGAGCTGCAGCATCTCCTGCAGAGCTCAGTGGAGAAGTCTGGTGTAGGAAAAGTGATGCAATCTCTGGTGGCCAATGAGGGAACCGGCAGACTGGGGGTGGGGGTGAGGAGCCAGGTTGTCCATACAGTGTCCAGCCTCAAGGACTGTTCTCCTGCCTGTCCAGATGTCTCCAGGAGACCCTCGGGATCAATGTCCAGTGTAGAATGCTGCTGTCACTTCTTCTATACACTGGAAAATGATAGAAAACACCCTGGAAAGAAAAAACCCTCCTTTATTAAATCTTCTTTGAAATCTTCATCAGCAAGTGTCCCATTGAAACCTCTCCAGTTAGTTCTACAAGTCTGGAAGATTTGAAGGAAATTACAGAAAGAAACATTGCTCGTTAGGGCTTTCTGTGTTTTAATGATCCCCATGGCGTATTTGGTGCTGAGTCCATGAACCTCAGATACCAAGGACAGACTGAAGAATCTGCTCAACAAGTCCAAGTCAGAAAAAACTCCAAAGTACCTTGAAGCATTAATGGGCCCCACTGAGGGCTGTTCCTGACAAAGCCTCCCCAGGGACTCGTTAGAGCAGATAATTGGAGGCAGTGATTGCATCAGGCAAAGGCAAAGTGCAGCAGCTCTGATGCTGAGAAAGCCCTTGGTTTGTCTGATGAAGGAAAATGGCCAAGCCTTGAGCCCCTGCCCCTAGGAAGGGAGATCCTGTCCCTCACGTGTGGCTCAGAGCTCTTCCTGGGAATGTGGGGAGTGTGATGCCAAGTGAAGGACAACGGTGTCATACCTCCTTGTCTCCCTGGGGGTGCAAGGAGGCAAAGAAGCCCCATGGCCATGATGACTGTGCCTTTTCTTAGGCCTCATTGGCAGAGGCATCAGCCATAGCCAAGGGGACAAAGACCTTGGCTCTTTCAGGGACATCCAGCCTTGCCAGCACCCTTGGCCATGTCCACCACAGTCCATCCTGCACTGTCCCAGGCCTGTGGCTGTTTCCCCACAGGCTGCAGACACCCCATGCGCTTCCCCACCTTGTTCTCAGCCCAGTGTGTCCCCACCTGTGCTGCTGTCTCTCCATCCGCATCAGCTGTTCCTTGAAACACAAAGTCATGGCTGATCCAGAGTCCTTCTGAATGGCCACAGCACTGTGCTCAGAATGACATTTCTTTATTCTGAGCTCCACTCTGGACCTCCAGAGCTGCAGTTACTGATGGTTTTCCTTTCTCATGCTGTTTCCCTCCTCCCATCATCTTGGAAAGCGATTTTCAGGATTTCTGAGGCTACTACTGCCCTTTCTTGTCATGGTTTTACCACAACCACCAACTAAGACCATGAGAGCTGCTCACATCCTGTCCCCAGTCCCCAAATGGGATAAGGGAGAGAACTGAATGGGAAGGGAGAAACTTGTGGGTTTAGAAAAAAAAATAATAAGACAATAGAAATAATAAAAGAAACACACTACTACTAATAATATACTTATACTATTTCTATTTACATAAAGTAAAATATATGACACTCAGTGCAGTCCCCCACAGAACTCCAGTTGTGCTGAACAGGCAGCCCAAAAGAAGAGAGCACCCTGGTCCTGAACAGCTGATCGCAGCAAGAGAAATTACAAGTGCAAAAAGCAGAGAGGCCCAAGGGCCAACTGAAAAACAGCGAAACATCGTAAAACCGAACTAACAATGAACTCCCAATGCAATGGAACTTCTGAACAGAGCTAACCAATGTAGCCGGAAAACCAAAACTAGCTGGCTGGAAAAGGCATCTCCAGCTTCATACCGAGCATGACACTAATGGTAGAGAATAGCTCGTTGATTGACCTGCATGTCAGTCAAGGTGCTGTCCTGTCTGTGCCCTCTCCTGCCAATTTGATCTTTCAGCTGGACTCCAGAGAAGACCTTGGTTTCACTGACAATAGTCCAGGTAAATTCAATAGAAATAAAGAAATTAAATTAAGAAAATATACTCAGTGAAATGCCTCATGTAACTCCAGTCACATGGAAGATCCAGTCCTGCAGAAGGGAGCACCTTGGTCCTGAACAGCCCATCCCAGCAAGAGAGAGCAAAAGGGCAACAGGCAGAAAGGCCCAAAGGCCAGTGGCAAAATGGCAGAACAGCAAAAGGCTGAACTGACATCGAACTCCTGACAGAATGAAACTTCTGAATGAAACTGACCAAACCAGCTGGAAAACCCAAAGTAAGGGATGTAACAAGCCCTAAAAGCCGGCTCCAGCTTTAGACTGAGCATGGCGCTAATCATAGGGAATATTTCATTGATCAGCCTGCATGTCAGTCCAGGTGCTGTCCTGTCTGTGTCCCCTCCTGCCAATCTGCATCTGCAGCTGGGTGGCCGAAGGAGTCCTTGGTTTCCCTGACAACAGCCAAGATCTCAGTGAGTTCTGACATTCCTTTCATAGCAAATGGCAAACACTGTAAAGCTGCTAAAAGACAAAATGAACTCTATCCCAGAGAAGGAACAGCGTTATTTCATTATTCTCGTAGTAAATCTAAACAAAAGACTGCGCTAGCTGTGAAGGAGAGAGGTTCAAAATGCATGAAGAAAATTAACTCAATTTCAGTATAAACAGCATGTTTCCTCAGGCTCCCCTTCACCAGGCTAAAGAAGTTTGGGTCTCTCAACATCTCCACACATGACCCAGACTTTCTCTGGCCACACGACAGCTCCTCCTGTTCCTCCAGAATGGGGAACCTCACACTGGGAGACACGGCTCCAGATGTGACCACACCAGTGCTGAGTCACGATGGGCAATAACTGCCCTTGTCTGGGTGGCCATGCTCCTCCCAGTGCAGCCCAATGTGCTCATGGGCATGTTCCTGTTTAGCACCACTGAGAACTGGCTGAACATCCAGGCTCAGAGGGTTGTGACCAGTGGCACAAAGCCCAGCAGGAGGTACCATGAGGAGCACTGGAGGACACCATATCCCCACCCAACATCTCCTCCCCTCTTGGGTGTCTGGACCCACCTCGGTGACAAGGGGGAGAGCACTGACTGTATGGGTGGAGGAGATGGGGTCTGGAATGAGGGTCCCCGGGCAGTTTCTCCTGGTTGTTCATGCACCAGCAAGCTGGGCTGGATATTTGGAGAGAGGAACTCTTCCTAAGGGCCTCCAATGGGCATGGTGATTGTCTCCAGTTTCCTGCATGCTGCCTTTTCTGGTGGAGCTCACAGAGGCTGCCAGCCCTTTAGAGGACCCAGGACAGGCCTTGTCCTTCCTCTGGTCACAGCTGTACCCCAGTTCTCCAGCTCAGCCCCAGCTCAGGAGCCTTGTCTAGGGGTGACTTTTGGGGTAAGGTTGACAAGAGGGGTGCATAAGTTTGTCTCAAGGACATGTGATGAGCACCAGGACTGAAGTACCAGAGCAAAATGGTGTGGCTTCTGGGTGAATACTTTCTGCAGTGCAAGTCCTGACACAGGGTCCCAGACTTGCTTTCCATGACACCCTTTAGGAGGGAAAATGCACTAAGAAATGGCACGTGGGGGACACCAATCCTTCTGCAGCTACTTCCCACACCTGGTGAAGCACCAGGACAGCAAGGACTTCTGGCCCTGCACCCTTAACTCTGGGTGTTATCTTGGGGCAGCTGAACAACAGCATTTTTCTCTCCAAGGCAATTTCTAGCCCAGGTCAGTTCCTGTCTGATCTCCCCCATCCCTCCTCTGATCTGCTCTGGTGCTCCTGGCCCCATCCTGTGCTCCACAAAGGGCCCCAACCTGGCACTGATGCTCTGCAGAGCAGGTTGGCTGCAGAACCATGGGGTGACTGCACACTGGTTGTGCTGCTCAGTGAGGGACACAGATGCAACTGGCTGGGCTGCACTCTCACTGAGCTCTTTCCTGGGGGTCTAAAGCCCTGGAATGGGTCCAGAGCATTTCTTGGGACTCAGTGGGTTTTCCGCTCATTTTGGTTCAGCAATGCCTTCCTTGTCCTTCAGGTTCCCGGAAAGTGGTGCAGGAAGACGCTGCCTATCCCCTTCCCAGGGACAGAGGTAGGCTGACCAGCCCTTAATTTTTCAAATCCTCCTTCAGGCCCTACTTGAAGATGGGCTTGACATCTTACTTGACAGTAAGTCATTGACCTGGTCACATCGTACACAGGTGCCTCCCATACCATTCTCTGGTACTAATGCCAGGCACAGACACTCTGCGCAGCCAGAAGCCTGGGTGGCTGCATCCTTCTTGGCAGGTAGTGTCTGTGTAGACACACTCTTTGTATTAATGGCAGCAACAGCTTTCCTTTTTCTAGAAACCATTACTACCCTTAGCTAAATTGGGGACAAGAAAACAAAATGAAACCCTGGACAAACTCACCTACAAGAGCTAGTTGTGTCCAGTCTACTTGCCCTGCCACACCCCAGTCTGTGTCACCAGCAACAAGTGAGAGGTCTAACAGCAAGGAGTGACAGAACCTCTGACCCCTACTGCACGAGCAGCCCCAGTCGCTGCTGCAGCACCGTGTGGGTAGTGCTCACCTGCCTCACAAGCACTTCACCTCCCAGAGTCTAGTGGGCTCCCGGAGGCTTTTTCAACGCAAGAGGGAGGGGTGTGACCCCCCGTCACCGTGGTAACGGCCGCACCACATCAGCTGGTTCCGCAAGGGGTGCCGGGGACTCCCGGGTAGCGGAATCGAAAACGCGACCAGAAACCCCTCTCTTTACCCTCTTTTACCTCTGTAGCTTCGAGACTTTACCGACTGTGGAAAATAGGGCTGGCTACTTATGAAGAATTTATGGAAATAGCTAGATCATGCAGAAAAAAATCAGGGAAACAAAAGTGCAATTTGAATTTAATTTGGCCAATTCTGTCAGGGATAATAAAAAGTCCTTCTTCAAATACGTTAATAACAAAAGGAGGGGCAAGGAAAACCTCCATTCCCTGTTGGACTCTGAGGGAAATATAGTTAACAAAGATGAGGAGAAAGCTGAGGTACTTAATACCTACTTTGCCTCAGTTTTTACCAGTAAGACAGGTGGCCCTCAGGACAACTCATCTCTGGAGGTGGTTGACAGAGATAGGAAGACAAATAGGCCCCTTGTATTCCAGGAGGAAATAGTTGGTGATTTACTGAGCCATCTGGATCCTCACAAGTCTATGGGACCAGATGGGATCCATCCTAGGGTGATGAGGGAGCTAGCACAAGAACTTGCCAAGCCGCTCTCCATCATCTTCCAACAGTCCTGGCTCACTGGGGAGGTCCCATATGATTGGAAACTGGCCAATGTTACCCCAGTCCACAAAAAGGGCTGCAGAGCTGACCCTGGCAACTACAGGCCTGTCAGCCTGACCTCGGTGCCTGGCAGGGTTATGGAGCAGATCATCCTGAATGGAATCACACAGCACCTTCAGGATGGACAAGGGATCAGACCCAGCCGGCATGGGTTTAGGAGGGGCAGGTCCTGTCTGGCCAGCCTGATCTCCTTTTATGATCAGGTGACCCAGCTGGTGGATGAGGGGAAAGCCATGGTTGTGGTCTATCTGGACTTCAGCAAGGCCTTTGACACTGTCTCCCATAATATACTCTTGCAAAAGCTGGTAGCCCATGGCTTGGACAAGTGTACTCTACGCTGGGTTAAGAACTGGCTGGAGGGCCGGGCCCAGAGAGTGCTGGTGAATGGGGCTGCATCCAGCTGGCGGCCAGTCACTAGTGGTGTCCCCAGGGGTCAGTGTTGGGTCCAGTCCTGTTTAACATCTTTATTGACGATTTAGATGAGGGGATTGAGAACACCATCAGCAAATTTGCTGATGACACCAAGTTGGGAGGGAGAGTCGACCTGCTGGAAGGCAGGAGGGCTCTGCAGAGGGATCTGGAGAGACTGGAAAAATGGGCTGATTCCAATGGGGTGAAGTTCAACAAGGCCAAGTGCCGGGTCCTGCACTTTGGTCACAACAACCCCCTGCAGCGCTACAGGCTGGGCGCAGAGTGGCTGGAGAGCAGTCAGACAGAAAGGGACCTGGGGGGACTAATGGACAGGAAGCTCAACATGAGCCAACAGTGTGCCCAGGTGGCCAAGAAGGCCAATGGTATCCTGTCCTGTATCAAAAATAGCGTTGTCAGCAGGACAAGGGAAGTGATCCTTCCCCTGTACTCTGCATTGGGGAGGCCACACCTGGAGTATTGTGCTCAGTTCTGGGCCCCCCAGTTCAGGAAAGACATTGAAGTGCTGGAGCGGGTCCAGAGAAGAGCAACAAGACTGGAGAAGGGACTTGAACATAAGACCTATGGGGAGAGGCTGAAGGAGCTGGGCTTGTTTAGTCTGGAGAAGAGGAGGCTTAGAGGTGACCTCATCACTCTCTATAACTAACTGGAGGGAAGTTATAGCCAGGTGGGGATTGGTCTCTTCTCCCAGGCAGTCAGCAATAGGACAAGGGGCCATGGGCTTCAACTCTGCCAGGGGAAATTTAGGCTGGATATTAGAAAGAAATTCTTTACAGAGAGAGTGGTCAGACATTGTTAACCCTTTTAGAGCAGGTTGTTCTAGAAGTGTCAGCATCCATGTACAGAGTCTGCACAGCAACCAGGCGGCAAAGCCACCGGTACAGAAATGGGGACGAGACACTTGACCAGCTCCTTAAACCCAGATATCAGCGTGACATGTCTGCTGAGATTCCCGGGAACACCTGAACTGTAAGAGCAGAGCATGTGAGTCCTGGTTGGGTATCCTGGCTTGTCTCCTGACCCATGTGGTGCTTCAGGCTGTGAAGAGAATCAAAACCAGCCATTGGACTGGGGCAGTTCCATTTTACACATGTCACACAGGGCAGATGAAGGGAGCTCAGAACTGCAGACTCTGCTGCACGGTTGGGACTACAGAGACTGGAAATGCAGGTGACAGTGTGTGTCAGTGCACACACATAAAGATTCTGGCTTCCTTTGAGCCTTTGCACTGACCTGGGATCTGTTCCTTGGCCTTCTTTGTCTCAAAAATAAACTATTCTCCTATGCAACCTCCACATCACACCACATAAGAAATAATTAAAAGGTAGAAAAATAATGAAAGAAGCACAATTTGGGGGTAATTCTGTCCAAGAGGTGTACTCTTTAAATGATTAAAACAAAAAACAAATGAGAGAAAAAGCATTGTTCTAAAAACTTATTCCAAGACACAACTGCTGAGGTGTAGTAGATGCTTGGAAAAGCAAGAATGACTGTTCGTACTGAAATTAAAGAGATTTAAATCATCATCATCATCAGTGAGAATAAGGAGTTCCCTGTTACTGTTACTAGTGACAGCACCACTGTTCACAAACATCTTCAGCGCATCTCCATTTTTCCTGGGCTCCAAAGCTCAGCCTGCTCAGAGTTTGACAGGATTGCTGCAAACCCCTGTGACCCAGATCTCTACAACTGTCTCTGCTCAACAGCCTTTTACCCCAGGAAGGGGAAAACGGCCAATGCAGACACCAAACCAGTGCCCAACCTGCCTGGAGAGCCAGGACAGTTGTGCCACACAACAGCAGCCTCTGAGGGAACCTGGAGGTGATGGAACTGAAATGGTTTCAACCAAAAACAGAGAATCAGAGAATCATTTAGGCTGGAAAAGACCCTTAACAACATGGAGTCCAACCGTAAATCAAACACTGCCCAGTCCACCACTAAACCGTGTCCCAAAGTGCCACATCTCCATGTCTTTTAAATAACTCCCACAACGGAAGCTACAATCCTGAGCTGGCAGGACACCATTGGCTGCATTGGACATAAGATACTGGTCACGGCTGTGAGTTCAGCCCTCGCTGGCAGAATGTCTCACACCCTCACTGAGGAGGGCAGGGGGCTGGGAGATGGGAGCACGTTTCAGTTTCCAGATCCCAGCACAGAGCCCAAACCATCCTGCCCTTGGACTCTGGATCCCATTTCCTGAGATGCAAAGCTGGTGGGACTTCTGTGGATAATCATGTTAAAGGCATGAATAATCCTTCAGGTGTTTGTGTAATTTGTCTAGGAATGTCAGTTTTTAAAGAAAAATCAAAGTTTAACATGCTTATATTTAAATATCTGTTAAATAGTACTCTGCATCTGTGGTCGCCCCTCTGGCAATGACAATTAAATAGGTATTGCCACTATAAGGCTCCATACCTCATCCACAAGCACCCATCTAAGTGGTTCAGATGACGGGTGGTCTGGCAAACGTCACCCTTTGTGTCCCCAGGTGATGGACGCTGTTCATGTGCCTCTGCAGAGAGTGGCAGGAGCTGGATCCCCTTCTCAGGACAGACTCCTTCCAGGAGAGACACAGACAGAGGGGGAACTCATCAGGGCTTTACAGCATTTCACTCAGCATCAGTTTGACATATTGGGCGCTGTCCTGTGACTGCCCTTTCTGCACAAATGATCATACAAACACAACCATTTAGTAAGACATGGTCATAGAGGGGCTGTTATGGACAAGAAAGCTCACCATGAACTCTGGAGAGAGCGAGGAAGTTCATAATAAGCAGTTAATAAGTTTATAATAAGAAGAACAACCAAGAAGCTCAAGGTCTCTTCTGAAGAGCGGGAGGCCTGAGCAGCCATGATTGGCCATTGTAGGTGTGGGAGAGGGTCAGGGCATGTCAGGGAGAAGCAATGAGATGGCTGATGGCTTCAGTGAACCCTTCCAGCCATGTCTGAGCCCAGAAATGGAAAGCAGTTGATGTCTGCAGGTGGAGGAGGAACAGGAGGAAGATTTTCCTGGGAATACGGAAGGAAGAAAGGCCTCTCTTGGGCTAATCATGTATGGCAGTGCCATTTGCATGATGTGGGCATGGCTGTGCCTGGGAGATGGGGAATGGCTGCTGCTGGGGTGGCTGTGCTCAGCCATGGCCCATGAGCTGACCCTGCTCTGCTCCTCTCTTACACTGCCCACACTTGGATGGTCCTCAGGAATCATCCATGAACCTGGTGGATCCATGAACCTCCTGGAGTGATGGCTATGGATCCAAATAGAGGATTCAAGCAAGTTTGGGACTGGGACATTGTGGTGATTGGTGACCATTGCCAGGTGTATGAAAGAAGCTGGTTGAGTTGTGTTTTGCTCACAGGCATTTCCAACTCCACAGAAAACCAGAGCCTTGCAGTTAAAGCAAAAGCACTTGACATAAACACCACCCCCAAAACACAAAACACTCACACAGACCACAGGAAAAGCCTTGAAAAACATTGGAGAAAGATCTACCAGGTCCCAGGGGCCAGGGCTCAGCCATTCTGGTGATGAACAAGCATCAAGGGCTGACATGGCATCAGAGCCACCTCCACATGGCCCTCACCACCTGGAACCAGTGTCTCCAAGTCTTTCCTTCACCAGCTTCCAGGGACAGGGACCTGCACTGGTTGTTTCCTTCACAGCTGTGTCAGTGATGGCCCTTCATGGGGTCCAAACTCCCTCAGAAACTTGGGGTTTGCTTCTGCCTTTCACTTCATTGGAGGTTTGTTCAGCTTCAGTAGCTGCAGTTCAGAATTATGACACCAGAGGGCTCACTAACATCTAAAATGCTCTTAAAAGCCAAGGCTCTGTGCATCATTTTCCTAAAGGCTTCAAGCCTGGTGTGGATGATTAGAGAAATTTCAGGAATAGCCAAACAGAGAGCATTTCCATCATAAATGGAAATAAAGCCAAATTTATTCTATTTCCTTCCCTGCTCGCCCTTCCCTCCCTTTCCAGAACAGGTGGTACCAGCAGCCTCCAGTTCATATTGATGTGTTGCATCTCCTGATAAATACTGAATATGTCAGAAAAGCGTGTAACTAAATCACCATGTGAGTGAGGAGACAGGCCAGGACACCTCAAGAGGAGTCACACTCCTCTGGACCAAGAGGTGGGTGTTCCTGGCAATCTCAGGTGCTGTGCACAGCTATACTTGTGTTCAGGGAGCTGGTCAAGTGACCCATCTCCTGTTCTGTAATGGTGCCTGAGTTTGCTCAGGTCACCCCTGACTTGAGCCCATCCACTGCTGGGTGTTCTCCAGACTCCTGCCTTCAGGAACAAAGGCCTAGGAGACCTTGCTGGTGAAGATGGAGGCAAAGAAGCTATGAAGAACCTCAGTCCCGTCTGATTCTACTCTTATGAAGTTCAGCAGCAGGCCCACGTTCACCCTGTCTATTCTCTTACTGCAAGTGAAGCTCTGTCAGCTCATCTTGCTGCCCTTCCCGTGCAGGTATCAAGTCCAGGGCAGCTTTGGCATCATCCCCACATCCATGGACAAGGTTTCTAAATTCCTCCTTTGCAGCTTCCCCTGCTCCCACCTCCTTATGTGCGGCCTTTTGCCCTGGAGCTCCATCGGTGCAGATGAGCAGCCTCACAAGATAAATGCTTCTGTTCAGGGGTACTTGGAGAGATCATTTTTGTGCTTGGAGCAGGATGTCCTGTAAGGATTATCAGATTTCCTGAGCTCCTTCACCCTTCAGATTTACTTCCATGTCACCATGTTACCCACCATCCCCCAGTATGTCAAAGTCTTCTCCTCTGGAGCCCACCAGCCTGTGCTCTGCTGCTGGCCTTCCTCCCTCCCCTCTGGTGCCTGGGACCCCACTGTGTCCTGGTCACAACAGCCAAGGTGGACACTGATGTTCTCATCCCTCGCCAGGGTTTCCTTGATTTCCAGTTCCAGATCCAGGTGAGAATCACCCTTGTTGGCCCATCAGGCAGACATGTTAAGCAGTTGACCCAGGATCCTTTGGACTGTTGGCAGCTGCAGCTTTGCCTGGCCAGTGAATGTCAGGGCAATTACAGTTCCCCACAGGAACGTACTCATTGCCTGGTGAGTTGCTCCATTTGCTGACAGAAGATCCATTTCTTCTCCATGATCAAATAATTTGTGGCACACAACATGTTGTCACCCTGTACTGGGCTTACATGGCAAAATCTTAGAACTGTGGGTGAGTGTGGCTGTGCTACGGTTGTCACTGCTCTGAGAAGACAACAGGAGTTTGACCAATGACAGACAGAGCCGATTTCAGCTGCTCCAAGATGGACCCACTCCTTGCCAAATCTGAGCCACTCAGTGATGCTGGCAGCACCTCTGGGATATTGTATATGAGAAAGGGTAAAAAACGCTGCACAACAGCAGGTGGGAGAGAGGAGGGAGGAGATGGGAGAGAAAAGCTCTGCAGACACCAAGGTCGTATCCCATTGGACCCAAGCAGGTCCCTCAGCAGGCCAAAGCTTGCTCTCCTGAAATCCTGCTCTTGGCCTTGTTTTCATCTCCCAGGAGCCTCAGCTCCACTTTCCCATCCCTGACTGTTCCATCCTGACCAACTCTTTCTGTTTTGTAAGTGTGAAGTCCCACAGGGCACCTCACCCCACTGACTCCTCAGTCACCCGTGTCAGGAAGATGTTGTCAATGAGCTCCAAACGCTCCTGGATGGCCGGTACCTTGCAGATATCTCAGATCTGCCACGAGGACATGGCCTGGAAACATGAGGCTTCTTTCATTTGTCTGAAGGAGGCCTCATCTCATTCCTCTTCCTCATCAGTGAGTGTATAGGTGATGTGCAGTCACTTCAACATTGCCCATGTTGTTCTGCCCTCTCATGCTGACTCCTCAACCTTCAGCTGGCATTGTCTGTCCCCAGGCAGAGAGAGCTCCACGCATTCCTGCTGGTCTCTCATATGAAGGAAAACTTCCCCTCCAAGCCCAGACCTCTGGCATTATGAGTATCAGACGCCCAGGGCCCCACAGTTTCTCCAGAAGATGGTATTTGTAGTGCCCTTCAACTCCACATCCTGGTATCTTGGGAGAGACACCCTTATCAGGGTAAGCTGTCTGCATGCAAACATTATGAGCTGAACAAATAGAGCTTCAGCCAAGGGACAGTGAAGACCTTGAGAAAATCTGGTGTTCGCCCATCAGAAAGCTCTAAAGATTTAAAAAGGGAAGTGACCAGTTCTGTATCGGGGCAGGAGAACAACCCCATCCATCAGGACAGAGCAGGACCTGACACGCTGAGCAGTGACCCTGAGGAGAAGGGCCTGGGCACTACAAGGTCCCCACACCAGCCCGTGGTGCACGCTCACCATGAACAAGGCAGCCGCACACGGGGCTGCATGAGGAGGAGCGTGGGGACCCAGACACCTGCAGGTCTCATTCCGTTCAGTTCAGCACTGATGTGACCCCACACACACGGGTGTGTGCCAGTGTGCGGCTTCCCAGTTTGGAGCAGCAGGGAGGAACTGGAGAGTGCAGGGCTGTGCCAAGGCAGGTTCAGGACCTTGTGCACATGCTGTGGGGTGCTGAGAGACCTGGGCTGCTTTGGCCCAGCAGCGCTGGGGAGGCTGCAGCAGTGCAGGAGTAGCCTGAGAGTGCTTGAAGGGCGGTTTCAGAGGTGGTGAAGGTTTCTTCATAGTGGGAAAGAGCTTGAGAAAGAAATAATGGCCCAAAGTGCAGCTGGGGAGGTCCAGGCTGGACATGAGCAGAAAGGAATGTGATGGAAGGGCAGTGCTGTGGTGGAGCAGGTCAGCAGAGGGAGTCTGCATCAGCCCAAGGCTTTGTGCTTCAAGGAACAGCTGGGGAGGATGGAGAGATCTCATCAAACGAAGGAAGATGCTCAGACAAGAGCAAGGTGGGGCAGCAGGGGGGATGTCTCCAGCCTGCAGGGACAGAGGTGCAGGGGATGCCACAGCACAGGACAGGCTGTCATGGAGATGATCACAGGATGGAAAGAGGCTGAAAGCCCCACCAGACATGAGCTCCTTCTGCCCTTGGCTATGGCTGTTGTCTGCACCTCTGATGCCTGTGAGGAGACACCTTGTCCTTGCAGCACAGGGGCCTCATGGCCTCCTTGTCCCCAGCCAGGAACCTGGGAGGTGTGGGACCATAGTCCTGCCCTTGGCCTTGCACAGCCCCACATCACACTGTCCCAGGAAGGGCCCTGGGCAACGAGGGCAGGACAGGATCTGCCTTCCCAGGGCTGAGGGTCAAGGCCTGGCCCTTTAATTAATGAAACACATCCAGGTTTACTGGTTATCAGAGAGACCTTCACCTTGCTTTTCCTGACCTGTCATTCTGCCTCCAGTTTTCTGCTCTAACCAGATCCTAGGAACAATTTCTCAGTTGTGTCTCTCAGTGTGACCCATTAATGCTACAAGAAACTTTGGAGTTTACATCTGAGTTTGACTTCTTGAGAAGATTCTTCAGCTTCCCCTCAGGGTCTGATGTCCATGGACTCAGCACCAAACCCACCAGAGGGGTCATATTAAAGTGCCTTGGGCTGCTCCTGTGCTGCTGAGCTGGGCTGGGCTCCTGGGACACAGGGAGCTCATGGAAGCGGCAGCGCTGCAGAGAGACAGCTCTGCCCAGGAGCAGCTCCTCTGCACACGCAGCAGGGCTGAGGGCTCTGCCTGGGGATCTCAGGAGACAAGCAAGGCAGAGAGAGATTAAAGGTGGTCAGGATTGGGAGGATGACTGAGAGCTCCCTGGAGGAGAAACCTTTGCAGCCCTCGCCATGGTAAGTCTCTGGGTGCAGGGCAGTGCATCTGTAGCTCCTGGAGGCATCTCCTGAAACTGGCACAGGCACAGCTTGTGGGATCTGTAAATACGGGGCTCTTGTCAGGCCATGTTGAACAGCTGTGAAGCTGGGTGAGCACCCAGGGGTGCCCAGGGCTGTCCTGCAGAGCAGGGTCCCTGCACCCCAGGGCTGTGCCAGACCAGGGACTCTGCCGCCTGCCAGGGTCAGCGCTCAGCCTGCCCGGGGAGATCCCACGGCAGCAGCTGTGGGTGGAAGGAGCGACCCCCGGCAGGGCAGGCAGGGAGCTTGTGGGCTTGAAGGGGGCTGTGTGGGTCAGGGCTGCTCAGAGCTCCAGATCCCCCCACAGACATGGCAGAGAGTCCTTCTGAACAATGACATCAACTCATGAAAAGCTGCAAGGGAAGGAGTCTGTGCTTTCAGTTTTCCACTCTTGCTCGTCTGGGTGTGCAGTGGGAGATGAGGATTTATTTCTCTCTTTGGAGCAGACACTGAGACCCCAGTTCTCGTTAGGACTTGTCTGAGCTGCTCCTGAGCCCCTGCACACACAGAGCTGCCCCTGGGCAGTGCCAGGAGGTGTGAGCAGGACAGAGCTGAGCACACAGCGGGTGGGACGGGGTCTGTGACACTGACAGGGAGCAGACCAGGGAGAGACACACAGCTGCAGGCAGCACAGACATGGGCAGGGAGAAGGAGCTCGTACCAGATATGCCAGGGATGGTATTTAGGAACCCCCCTGGCATCCTCTGCAGTGCAGACACATTTCCCAGTGCAACCCCTGGTGTCCTCTCCTCCCCAGCAGACCCTCTGCCCCAAAGCCATGGGGTCCAGGTCACGAGTCTCCATCTCAGCAGCTGGACCTCCAGGTGAAGGGTTCCTGCAACGTGGTACTCAAAGAAGGTGCTAAAAGTACTTGCTCTACAGTGTGATAATGTGAGTGGCAGCAGCACAGCCGGGTAAGGAGAAGGTTCCACAGCATGCCCGTCTGCCTTTCTGTCCTTGCTTTATTTTCTGGTAGCACTGCAGTGTTCTTCCCTGTTTCTCCACCTGTCCCTGGTGCTCTTGCTCTCTGGGGTTGGGGTGGGAGTGTGGGTCAGTTTTTGTTCTGACACCGACTCAGGGGGCTTTGCCCTAGAGCTGTGTTCATGGAAACTAGTTGCCCAAGCTGCATTTTAAACTGTGGTGAACTGTTTTTCTCACTTGGTAGAAAGAGAGAATGAGCTGAAACATCCCTCCATCAGGGAGGGGCTTTTCCATGATAAACAACATGATATTTTCCCCAGAGAAATCTCCCCTAACTTGTTACTGCCTTTTCCTCCTTGCACAGGTCCTCATGCCCACAGGCAGCCAATGTCCAACAGCAGCTCCATCACCCAGTTCCTCCTCCTGCCGTTCACAGACACACGGGAGCTGCGGCTCTTGCACTTCTGGCTCTTCCTGGGCGTCTACCTGGCTGCCCTCCTGGGCAACGGCCTCATCATCACCACCATAGCCTGGACCAGCACCTCTACACCCCCATGTACTTCTTCCTGCTCAACCTCGCCCTCCTTGACCTGGGCTCCATCTCCACCATTGTCCCCAAGTCCATGGCCAATTCCCTCTGGGACACCAGGGCCATTTCCTATTCAGGTTGTGCTGTGCAGGTCTTTCTGTTTTTGTTCTTCATTTCAGCAGAGTTTTATCTCCTCACCGTCATGTCCTACGACCGCTACGTTGCCATCTGCAAACCCCTGCACTACGGGACCCTCCTGGGCAGCAGAGCTTGTGTCCACATGGCAGCAGCTGCCTGGGCCACTGGGTTTCTCACTGCTCTGCTGCACACAGCCAATACATTTTCACTGCCCCTGTGCAAGGGCAATGCCCTGGACCAGTTCTTCTGTGAAATCCCCCAGATCCTCAAGCTCTCCTGCTCACACTCATACCTCAGGGAACTTGGGCTTCTTGTGGTCAGTGCCTGTTTAGCTTTTACGTGTTTTGTGTTCATTGTGGTGTCCTATGTGCAGATCTTCAGGGCCGTGCTGAGGATCCCCTCTGAGCAGGGACGGCACAAAGCCTTTTCCACCTGCCTCCCTCACCTGGCCGTGGTCTCCCTGTTCATCAGCACTGCCATGTTTGCCAACCTGAAACCCCCCTCCATCTCCTCCCCAACCGTGGACCTGGTGGTGTCAGTTCTGTACTCAGTGGTGCCTCCAGCAGTGAACCCCCTCATCTACAGCATGAGGAACCAGGAGCTCAAGGATGCCCTGAGGACACTAATGTCTGGATTCTTGTCAAAGACATTAGAATTCCCATATTCTGCATATCACTCATGACATGACTCATGACAGGTCCAACCAAATACAAAAGTATTTGGGGATGATTGGAGTTGAGGGAAGGCTCATTTGGATTTGATTTTTTAACTATATTAATATTGCCCACAAAGAAATGTTCGTCCCGCTTTTAATTGTCTGTACACCTTTATACTTCAAGTCAAAGACCTTGTAAATGAGAAGTCGTGCTCTCTGTGGATCTAAACAAAATAAACAACCCTGCAGTGAACTATTTGTCTGAGATCTTTCCTCTGCAACCTTTGTGAAGCTCAGCACAAGGTGTGTGTGCAAAGATGGAGGAAACAGCCCCAAGATAGCAGGTCCACCAGGCAGCACCAGCCTCGTTCTTTACAGAGTCATTCCCTTTCCACTCCCACACTCTCCTTCTCATCCCTTGTGTTGGTGCAAGGCCTGAGTGCTCTGGCAGCTTGGTCACCATCCCGCTGTGTGTCAGTGCTGTGACCAGGACAGGCAATGGGCACTGCTCTGACAGTGCTGGCCTCAGAACAGCATCTCCATCAGCAAGGGCATCTCCTTAGCACACTGCCTGAAGGGTTAGATCTTCTTCCAGAGTTGTTTTAAAGAACATGCCTAAGGAACAGACTCACAAGATGCTCATTGTTTTGCTTGTTTCTCTGTCGGCTCAGTGTGATGAGATCATGTTCCCACTGTGGCTTTCGAGGGACTTTGGGCTGTTTGTTCAGGTGTTGCTTGTTGGTGGCCAGCACCCACACAGATGGTGAATAAGTCAGAGTCCCTCTGAGCAGCCTCCATGGCCACCCAAGAGCTTGTGTGGGAGGCGGTCAGTGGCAGTGACCACCATCAGCTGGGGCTGCCTCCTAGCCTGACCAGTATGGCCCTGCAGAGTCACCACAGCCCACTTGACCTACAGAGCAAAACCCCCAGCTCGGGGCTGTGGGCGGCGTGGGGACAGGGTGCAGGAATGGCAGCCAGGCCAGTGCAGGCCAGTGCTGCCTGAAGAGCCCCGGGGCCAGGACTTGGTGCTGTCCTGGGGAGCGGGGCTGGCACAGGGAGCTGAAGGATTCCTGGTATTGGGACATCCTGAGTGTCGCAGCCAGAGAGACACTGTCACTGACCCCCGTTTCCTCCATTTCGTTCTACAGGGCCTGCCCAGATGGAGCTTCTCTGCTGGGCTGGGCTGGAAAGTGCCCCAGAGAGGGAAACACCAGTGAAAAGCTGAAGTGTGTGAGCATGCAGGGTGGGGGCACCAAACTGGGAGGAAGGGCTGACACACCAGAACGCTGTGGTGGCATCCAGCGAGACCTGGACAGGTTGGAGGACTGAACAGAGGAGAACCCGAGGAAGTTCTACAAAGGCAAGTGCAGGGTCCTTCCCCTGGGGAGGAATAACCCCAGGCACCACTACAGGTTAGGGGCAGAGCTGCTGGAAAGCAACTCTGCGGAGAAGGACTTGGGAGTTCTGGTTGATAACAGGTTGACCATGAGTCAACAATGTGCCCTTGTGGCCAAGAAGGCCAGTGGTACCTGGGTGCATTGCAAAGAATGTGACCAGCACGTCAAGGGAGGTGAAGCCTCCCCCTCTGCTCTGCCCTGGTGAGGCCGCATTTGTAGTTACTGGGTCCAGTTCTGGGCTCCCCAGTTTAAGAAGAACAAGGAATTACTGGAGAAAGTCCAGTAATGGGCTACAAAGATGACGAGGGGTCTGGAGCATCTTTCTGATGAGGAGAGCCTGAGAGAGGAGGTTTGTTCAGCTGGAGAGGAGAAGTTGAGAGGGGATCTTATCAATGTTTATAAATATCTCGAGGGTGGGTGCCAAGAGGAAGGACCAGACTCCTTTCACTGGTGCCCAATGATAGGATGAGGGGCAACGGGCACAGGCTGAAGAACAGGAGGTTCCATCTGTACAATGAGGATAAATTTCTTTACTTGGAGGGTGACAGAGCCCTGAAACAGGATGCCCAGAGCAGGTGTGGAGTCTCCTTCTCTGGAGACATTCAAACCCACCTGGACATGATCCTGTGCGATCTGCTCTGGGTGAACCTGCTTTAGCAGGTGAGTTGGACTGGATGATCTTCAGAGGTCTCTTCAACCCAAACAAGCCTGTGATTCTGTGGGGCACACAGCAGTGGTCTCGCATGGCCAGGCCTGCTGGGAGAGACATGAAAGACCAGGAGAGCAGGGTCAGGCCTGTGCCCATGTTCCTGGACACGCTGTGGCAGCTGTCCCAAGGCATTCGTCACAGATCAGCCCATTGCAACCATCATTTTGATTATTGTCCTCTCACCACACCTGAGAGAGGTTGTTTGTCCCTCCGTGGAAGGACTCTGAATGACTAGGTCAGAAGCCTGAGTGTGCACAGAGGGCAGATGGGAGCATGCACACTGTTTGTGGGGGGAAATGAGTCCAAATGAGCACAAATGCCTCAGCTATCACTGTGGGGACATGGAGGCCTGTGGGATGGTGTATCAGGGTCACTTCATGTTGAGAGTAACTTCCCCAAGAAACCACCTGAATGCAGCACTGGGATGTGCTTCCTTGAACCGAGGTCAGTGTGACCTCCCTGGAGACCTGCATCAGCTCCAGCACCCAGACCCAGCTGCTGCCCGGATTTCTGAATGATGACGGCACCATCTCTGCTTGCAGCACTGTCACTACTATTTCCTGCAGCTCTTGCCTGTACTGAGTGCTGAGGCGTTGTGTTGTTGGTTTCTTTGTTTTCTGGTGGCCACATCCTGCAACCAGTGTTGTCCCTAAGCCACCCGCTTCATTTTGCAAGAGTCACAGGCTGGACAGTCTGTCTCCAGAAGGCAGCTGCACCTTGGCCATGGGGATTTCTGTCCCCTACAGTCATCACTTCATTCTTTCCATAGATATAGTTTTGTGTTTGTATTTTAGAGCCATTTGTTCGCTTCCTGTTCACACGGGCATCCCATGAATGCATCACTGCTCTCTGCCCCAGTGTAGACAGGCACAAGGCCTTCTCCACTGGACCTCTCACCAGTGCCACTGTTTTCTACAGCACCTTCATCCTGGACTGTGGGATGCCCAGGACAGCCATCCCAAGACAGTTTGACAAAGCCTTTTTTCTACACCTTCCCCACATCCCTGCTCAATCCCCTCATGTACAGCTCAAGGACCAGACAGGTTGGGTACAAGTGGGACAGTGAGAAAAATGGTCAGGAAAGCTTTGAGGTGCACAGAGAGCCCATCAACATGTTGGCCTGCTGTTCTCTCTGAACAAGCCCAGAAGACCAGCACAGCATTTGCTGTGTCCCAGAAACTCACCTGGAAGGTTGGGATATGGAGAAAAGGTTTGGTCTGGGAAGGGTCAGACAGGGGCTGGTGGAACTGGCTGGTGTGACCGTGAGACGTCTCTCCAACACCTCAGAAAAGTCCTGGCTCTCAGGGAGGCTGCATGGTCCTTTGAGAAAGAAAACAGCAAAAATGACTTATCATGGAATCATAGAATAATTGTGGTTGGAAGAAACCCTCAAGGTCATCAAGTCCAACCATAACCTAAATCTGGCACTAAACCATGTCCCTAAGAGCCTCATCTATCTGCGTTTTAAACACCTTCACTGATGGTGACTCCACAACCTCACTGGGCAGTCTGTTTCATTGCTTCAAAACCCTTTCCCCGAAGAATTTTTTCCTCATATCCAATCTAAACCTCCCCATGTGCAACTTGAGGCCATTTCTTGTCCTATCACTCGTTACTTGGGAGAAGAGACCAACACCCACCATGATAAAACCTCCTTTCAGGTAGTTGTAGACAGCGACAAGGTCTCCCCTCAGCTTGCTGTTCTCAAGGCTGAACAGCCCCAGCTCCCTCAACCACTCCTCATAAGACTGGTGCTCCAGACCCTTCACCAGCCTTGTCACCTCCTCTGAACTCTCTCCAGCACCTCAATGTCTTCCTTGCCATGAGGGGCCTAAAACTGACCCCAGGATTCAAGGTGCAGCCTCACCAGTGCCCAGTACAAAGGGATGATCACTTCTCTAGTCCTGCTAAAGCTCTGATTGAATCAAGGCTTGAACACCTTGGTGTGACCCGGTTTGAGACAGGTTGGACTGCAGACTCATGAGGTCCCTTCAACCTCAGTTCTCTCATGAACCCATTGTGATGTTGGGATCTGTTTCAGACTGGAGCAGAGCAGGCGATGATGGGGCAGGATGCACCTGTGCTGTAGGTGACCATCTAAACCAACATCTCAGCCAGTGAACCAGCCAACACCTCAGTGTGACTCTCTCTGGGCAACGTGTGAGGAGTCCTGGGCAGGGAAGGTTCAGAGGGCATGGGGTGTTATGCAAGACACAAAATGATCTTGGCTTCATTCCTGCAGGCCCATCAGATGTCAGTTAATGTCAATGAAAATTAAAATAAGAGGAACTGAAGACAAAGACCCAAAGGAGAGGATGGTGTCAACATACTTTTTTTTTGTTTCTTTGGTGTGGTGTCTTTTCTTTGAAAAGGAAAGAGTTCTCCAGAACTGGGCATGGATTTAGGACACAAATGTCTTCAGCTCCAGGGACACAAACACCTGGTGCCAGTGTAGATGCCCCAGGAACCCCTGCCCAGGCTCCACCTGCACTGCAAGGTGCTCTGGTCTCCCCAGGTCCTGTGTGACAGATGCCAATCCCAGGCCAGCATCTCAGGTACACTGGGGCCCTAAAATGACACTGGCTGTTTATGGTGAGACAGCTGATGACTGATGTCTGTCTGGAAGTGTACTAAGGATTGGAGAAGAAATAGTGATCTTCCCCTGTACTTCTATTACCAACACTCTATTATTTCATCTCCCTCGTCATTCAGGAGTTCCCACCTCTCCTGATTAAATGTCCCTGTCCAAGGACAACTTTCCAGCAGACTGTGTGGACATTTGCCCTTCCTAGTGCTCTCAGGTTTCTCCTCCACTTGCTCTTTAGTCATTCAGTGGCCTCTCAACTGTCTGGTTTCTGCCTTGAGCTTCAGGGAGTTACAAACTTGCCCCGTTCTTCAGAGCTCTAATTAACATGGCAGTCAACACGTTCATTGTGTTTATTTCTATCCTCTCCTATCTCTCTGTCTAAACCAGTTCTTGTGTGGGTGTCCCTTGTGGATGCTGGACCTCACCAGATCCAGCTTATACACACAGCTGAGGAAAGTGTTTTGCTGTTTATTAAACTGTGCAGTGTTTGCACAGGAGAGCAGGTGGAGCTGGTGCACAGGAGCTGCAGCATCTCCTGCAGAGCTCAGTGGAGAAGTCTGATGTAGGAAAAGTGATGCAATCTCTGGTGGCCAATGAGGGAACCGGCAGACTGGGGGTGGGGGTGAGGAGCCAGGTTGTCCATACAGTGTCCAGCCTCAAGGACTGTTCTCCTGCCTGTCCAGATGTCTCCAGGAGACCCTCGGGATCAATGTCCAGTGTAGAATGCTGCTGTCACTTCTTCTATACACTGGAAAATGATAGAAAACACCCTGGAAAGAAAAAACCCTCCTTTATTAAATCTTCTTTGAAATCTTCATCAGCAAGTGTCCCATTGAAACCTCTCCAGTTAGTTCTACAAGTCTGGAAGATTTGAAGGAAATTACAGAAAGAAACATTGCTCGTTAGGGCTTTCTGTGTTTTAATGATCCCCATGGCGTATTTGGTGCTGAGTCCATGAACCTCAGATACCAAGGACAGACTGAAGAATCTGCTCAACAAGTCCAAGTCAGAAAAAACTCCAAAGTACCTTGAAGCATTAATGGGCCCCACTGAGGGCTGTTCCTGACAAAGCCTCCCCAGGGACTCGTTAGAGCAGATAATTGGAGGCAGTGATTGCATCAGGCAAAGGCAAAGTGCAGCAGCTCTGATGCTGAGAAAGCCCTTGGTTTGTCTGATGAAGGACAATGGCCAAGCCTTGAGCCCCTGCCCCTAGGAAGGGAGATCCTGTCCCTCACGTGTGGCTCAGAGCTCTTCCTGGGAATGTGGGGAGTGTGATGCCAAGTGAAGGACAACAGTGTCATACCTCCTTGTCTCCCTGGGGGTGCAAGGAGGCAAAGAAGCCCCATGGCCATGATGACTGTGCCTTTTCTTAGGCCTCATTGGCAGAGGCATCAGCCATAGCCAAGGGGACAAAGACCTTGGCTCTTTCAGGGACATCCAGCCTTGCCAGCACCCTTGGCCATGTCCACCACAGTCCATCCTGCACTGTCCCAGGCCTGTGGCTGTTTCCCCACAGGCTGCAGACACCCCATGCGCTTCCCCACCTTGTTCTCAGCCCAGTGTGTCCCCACCTGTGCTGCTGTCTCTCCATCCGCATCAGCTGTTCCTTGAAACACAAAGTCATGGCTGATCCAGAGTCCTTCTGAATGGCCACAGCACTGTGCTCAGAATGACATTTCTTTATTCTGAGCTCCACTCTGGACCTCCAGAGCTGCAGTTACTGATGGTTTTCCTTTCTCATGCTGTTTCCCTCCTCCCATCATCTTGGAAAGCGATTTTCAGGATTTCTGAGGCTACTACTGCCCTTTCTTGTCATGGTTTTACCACAACCACCAACTAAGACCATGAGAGCTGCTCACATCCTGTCCCCAGTCCCCAAATGGGATAAGGGAGAGAACTGAATGGGAAGGGAGAAACTTGTGGGTTTAGAAAAAAAAATAATAAGACAATAGAAATAATAAAAGAAACACACTACTACTAATAATATACTTATACTATTTCTATTTACATAAAGTAAAATATATGACACTCAGTGCAGTCCCCCACAGAACTCCAGTTGTGCTGAACAGGCAGCCCAAAAGAAGAGAGCACCCTGGTCCTGAACAGCTGATCGCAGCAAGAGAAATTACAAGTGCAAAAAGCAGAGAGGCCCAAGGGCCAACTGAAAAACAGCGAAACATCGTAAAACTGAACTAACAATGAACTCCCAATGCAATGGAACTTCTGAACAGAGCTAACCAATGTAGCCGGAAAACCAAAACTAGCTGGCTGGAAAAGGCATCTCCAGCTTCATACCGAGCATGACACTAATGGTAGAGAATAGCTCGTTGATTGACCTGCATGTCAGTCAAGGTGCTGTCCTGTCTGTGCCCTCTCCTGCCAATTTGATCTTTCAGCTGGACTCCACAGAAGACCTTGGTTTCACTGACAATAGTCCAGGTAAATTCAATAGAAATAAAGAAATTAAATTAAGAAAATATACTCAGTGCAATGCCTCATGTAACTCCAGTCACATGGAAGATCCAGTCCTGCAGAAGGGAGCACCTTGGTCCTGAACAGCCCATCCCAGCAAGAGAGAGCAAAAGGGCAACAGGCAGAAAGGCCCAAAGGCCAGTGGCAAAATGGCAGAACAGCAAAAGGCTGAACTGACATCGAACTCCTGACAGAATGAAACTTCTGAATGAAACTGACCAAACCAGCTGGAAAACCCAAAGTAAGGGATGTAACAAGCCCTAAAAGCCGGCTCCAGCTTTAGACTGAGCATGGCGCTAATCATAGGGAATATTTCATTGATCAGCCTGCATGTCAGTCCAGGTGCTGTCCTGTCTGTGTCCCCTCCTGCCAATCTGCATCTGCAGCTGGGTGGCCGAAGGAGTCCTTGGTTTCCCTGACAACAGCCAAGATCTCAGTGAGTTCTGACATTCTTTTCATAGCAAATGGCAAACACTGTAAAGCTGCTAAAAGACAAAATGAACTCTATCCCAGAGAAGGAACAGCGTTATTTCATTATTCTCGTAGTAAATCTAAACAAAAGACTGCGCTAGCTGTGAAGGAGAGAGGTTCAAAATGCATGAAGAAAATTAACTCAATTTCAGTATAAACAGCATGTTTCCTCAGGCTCCCCTTCACCAGGCTAAAGAAGTTTGGGTCTCTCAACATCTCCACACATGACCCAGACTTTCTCTGGCCACACGACAGCTCCTCCCGTTCCTCCAGAATGGGGAACCTCACACTGGGAGACACGGCTCCAGATGTGACCACACCAGTGCTGAGTCACGATGGGCAATAACTGCCCTTGTCTGGGTGGCCACGCTCCTCCCAGTGCAGCCCAATGTGCTCATGGGCATGTTCCTGTTTAGCACCACTGAGAACTGGCTGAACATCCAGGCTCAGAGGGTTGTGACCAGTGGCACAAAGCCCAGCAGGAGGTACCATGAGGAGCACTGGAGGACACCATATCCCCACCCAACATCTCCTCCCCTCTTGGGTGTCTGGACCCACCTCGGTGACAAGGGGGAGAGCACTGACTGTATGGGTGGAGGAGATGGGGTCTGGAATGAGGGTCCCCGGGCAGTTTCTCCTGGTTGTTCATGCACCAGCAAGCTGGGCTGGATATTTGGAGAGAGGAACTCTTCCTAAGGGCCTCCAATGGGCATGGTGATTGTCTCCAGTTTCCTGCATGCTGCCTTTTCTGGTGGAGCTCACAGAGGCTGCCAGCCCTTTAGAGGACCCAGGACAGGCCTTGTCCTTCCTCTGGTCACAGCTGTACCCCAGTTCTCCAGCTCAGCCCCAGCTCAGGAGCCTTGTCTAGGGGTGACTTTTGGGGTAAGGTTGACAAGAGGGGTGCATAAGTTTGTCTCAAGGACATGTGATGAGCACCAGGACTGAAGTACCAGAGCAAAATGGTGTGGCTTCTGGGTGAATACTTTCTGCAGTGCAAGTCCTGACACAGGGTCCCAGACTTGCTTTCCATGACACCCTTTAGGAGGGAAAATGCACTAAGAAATGGCACGTGGGGGACACCAATCCTTCTGCAGCTACTTCCCACACCTGGTGAAGCACCAGGACAGCAAGGACTTCTGGCCCTGCACCCTTAACTCTGGGTGTTATCTTGGGGCAGCTGAACAACAGCATTTTTCTCTCCAAGGCAATTTCTAGCCCAGGTCAGTTCCTGTCTGATCTCCCCCATCCCTCCTCTGATCTGCTCTGGTGCTCCTGGCCCCATCCTGTGCTCCACAAAGGGCCCCAACCTGGCACTGATGCTCTGCAGAGCAGGTTGGCTGCAGAACCATGGGGTGACTGCACACTGGTTGTGCTGCTCAGTGAGGGACACAGATGCAACTGGCTGGGCTGCACTCTCACTGAGCTCTTTCCTGGGGGTCTAAAGCCCTGGAATGGGTCCAGAGCATTTCTTGGGACTCAGTGGGTTTTCCGCTCATTTTGGTTCAGCAATGCCTTCCTTGTCCTTCAGGTTCCCGGAAAGTGGTGCAGGAAGACGCTGCCTATCCCCTTCCCAGGGACAGAGGTAGGCTGACCAGCCCTTAATTTTTCAAATCCTCCTTCAGGCCCTACTTGAAGATGGGCTTGACATCTTACTTGACAGTAAGTCATTGACCTGGTCACATCGTACACAGGTGCCTCCCATACCATTCTCTGGTACTAATGCCAGGCACAGACACTCTGCGCAGCCAGAAGCCTGGGTGGCTGCATCCTTCTTGGCAGGTAGTGTCTGTGTAGACACACTCTTTGTATTAATGGCAGCAACAGCTTTCCTTTTTCTAGAAACCATTACTACCCTTAGCTAAATTGGGGACAAGAAAACAAAATGAAACCCTGGACAAACTCACCTACAAGAGCTAGTTGTGTCCAGTCTACTTGCCCTGCCACACCCCAGTCTGTGTCACCAGCAACAAGTGAGAGGTCTAACAGCAAGGAGTGACAGAACCTCTGACCCCTACTGCACGAGCAGCCCCAGTCGCTGCTGCAGCACCGTGTGGGTAGTGCTCACCTGCCTCACAAGCACTTCACCTCCCAGAGTCTAGTGGGCTCCCGGAGGCTTTTTCAATGCAAGAGGGAGGGGGGTGACCCCCCGTCACCGTGGTAACGGCCGCGCCACATCAGCCGGTTCCGCAAGGGGTGCCGGGGACTCCCGGGTAGCGGAATCGAAAACGCGACCAGAAACCCCTCTCTTTACCCTCTTTTACCTCTGTAGCTTCGAGACTTTACCGACTGTGGAAAATAGGGCTGGCTACTTATGAAGAATTTATGGAAATAGCTAGATCATGCAGAAAAAAAATCAGGGAAACAAAAGTGCAATTTGAATTTAGTTTGGCCAATTCTGTCAGGGATAATAAAAAGTCCTTCTTCAAATACGTTAATAACAAAAGAAGGGGCAAGGAAAACCTCCATTCCCTGTTGGACTCTGAGGGAAATATAGTTAACAAAGATGAGGAGAAAGCTGAGGTACTTAATGCCTACTTTGCCTCAGTTTTTACCAGTAAGACATGTGGCCCTCAGGACAACTCATCTCTGGAGATGGCTGACAGAGATAGGAAGCCAAATAGGCCCCTTGTATTCCAGGAGGAAATAGTTGGTGATTTACTGAGCCATCTGGATCCTCACAAGTCTATGGGACCAGATGGGATCCATCCTAGGGTGATGAGGGAGCTAGCACAAGAACTTGCCAAGCCGCTCTCCATCATCTTCCAACAGTCCTGGCTCACTGGGGAGGTCCCATATGATTGGAAACTGGCCAATGTTACCCCAGTCCACAAAAAGGGCTGCAGAGCTGACCCTGGCAACTACAGGCCTGTCAGCCTGACCTCGGTGCCTGGCAGGGTTATGGAGCAGATCATCCTGAATGGAATCACACAGCACCTTCAGGATGGACAAGGGATCAGACCCAGCCGGCATGGGTTTAGGAGGGGCAGGTCCTGTCTGGCCAGCCTGATCTCCTTTTATGATCAGGTGACCCAGCTGGTGGATGAGGGGAAAGCCATGGTTGTGGTCTATCTGCACTTCAGCAAGGCCTTTGACACTGTCTCCCATAATATACTCTTGCAAAAGCTGGTAGCCCATGGCTTGGACAAGTGTACTCTACGCTGGGTTAAGAACTGGCTGGAGGGCCGGGCCCAGAGAGTGCTGGTGAATGGGGCTGCATGCAGCTGGCGGCCAGTCACTAGTGGTGTCCCCAGGGGTCAGTGTTGGGTCCAGTCCTGTTTAACATCTTTATTGATGATTTAGATGAGGGGATTGAGACCACCATCAGCAAATTTGCTGATGACACCAGGTTGGGAGGGAGTGTCGACCTGCTGGAAGGCAGGAGGGCTCTGCAGAGGGATCTGGAGAGACTGGAAAAATGGGCTGATTCCAATGGGATGAAGTTCAATAAGGCCAAGTGCTGGGTCCTGCACTTTGGCCACAACAACCCCCTGCAGCGCTCCAGGCTGGGCGCAGAGTGGCTGGAGAGCAGTCAGACAGAAAGGGACCTGGGGGACTAATTGACAGGAAGCTCAACATGAGCCAACAGTGTGCCCAGGTGGCCAAGAAGGCCAACGGTATCCTGTCCTGTATCAAAAATAGCGTTGTCAGCAGGACAAGGGAAGTGATCCTTCCCCTGTACTCTGCATTGGTGAGGCCACACCTGGAGTATTGTGTTCAGTTCTGGGCCCCTCAGTTCAGGAAAGACATTGAAGTGCTGGAGCGGGTCCAGAGAAGAGCAACAGGACTGGAGAAGGGACTTGAACATAAGACCTATGGGGAGAGGCTGAAGGAGCTGGGCTTGTTTAGTCTGGAGAAGAGGAGGCTTAGAGGTGAGCTCAGCACTCTCTAGAACAACCTGAAGGGCAGTTCTAGCCAGGTGGGGATTGGGCTCTTCTCCCAGGCAGTCAGCAATAGGACAAGGGGCCATGGGCTTCAACTCTGCCAGGGGAAATTTAGGCTGGATATTAGAAAGAAATTATTTACAGAGAGAGTGGTCAGACATTGTTAACCCTTTTAGAGCAGGTTGTTCAAGAGGTGTCAGCATCCATGTACAGAGTCTGCACAGCAACCAGGCAGCAAAGCCACCGGTACAGAAATGGGGACGAGACACTTGACCAGCTCCTTAAACCCAGATATCAGCGTGACATGTCTGCTGAGATTCCCGGGAACACCTGAACTGTAAGAGCAGAGCATGTGAGTCCTGGTTGGGTATCCTGGCTTGTCTCCTGACCCATGTGGTGCTTCAGGCTGTGAAGAGAATCAAAACCAGCCATTGGACTGGGGCAGTTCCATTTTACACATGTCACACAGGGCAGATGAAGGGAGCTCAGAACTGCAGACTCTGCTGCACGGTTGGGACTACAGAGACTGGAAATGCAGGTGACAGTGTGTGTCAGTGCACACACATAAAGATTCTGGCTTCCTTTGAGCCTTTGCACTGACCTGGGATCTGTTCCTTGGCCTTCTTTGTCTCAAAAATAAACTATTCTCCTATGCAACCTCCACATCACACCACATAAGAAATAATTAAAAGGTAGAAAAATAATGAAAGAAGCACAATTTGGGGGTAATTCTGTCCAAGAGGTGTACTCTTTAAATGATTAAAACAAAAAACAAATGAGAGAAAAAGCATTGTTCTAAAAACTTATTCCAAGACACAACTGCTGAGGTGTAGTAGATGCTTGGAAAAGCAAGAATGACTGTTCGTACTGAAATTAAAGAGATTTAAATCATCATCATCATCAGTGAGAATAAGGAGTTCCCTGTTACTGTTACTAGTGACAGCACCACTGTTCACAAACATCTTCAGCGCATCTCCATTTTTCCTGGGCTCCAAAGCTCAGCCTGCTCAGAGTTTGACAGGATTGCTGCAAACCCCTGTGACCCAGATCTCTACAACTGTCTCTGCTCAACAGCCTTTTACCCCAGGAAGGGGAAAACGGCCAATGCAGACACCAAACCAGTGCCCAACCTGCCTGGAGAGCCAGGACAGTTGTGCCACACAACAGCAGCCTCTGAGGGAACCTGGAGGTGATGGAACTGAAATGGTTTCAACCAAAAACAGAGAATCAGAGAATCATTTAGGCTGGAAAAGACCCTTAACAACATGGAGTCCAACCGTAAATCAAACACTGCCCAGTCCACCACTAAACCGTGTCCCAAAGTGCCACATCTCCATGTCTTTTAAATAACTCCCACAACGGAAGCTACAATCCTGAGCTGGCAGGACACCATTGGCTGCATTGGACATAAGATACTGGTCACGGCTGTGAGTTCAGCCCTCACTGGCAGAATGTCTCACACCCTCACTGAGGAGGGCAGGGGGCTGGGAGATGGGAGCACGTTTCAGTTTCCAGATCCCAGCACAGAGCCCAAACCATCCTGCCCTTGGACTCTGGATCCCATTTCCTGAGATGCAAAGCTGGTGGGACTTCTGTGGATAATCATGTTAAAGGCATGAATAATCCTTCAGGTGTTTGTGTAATTTGTCTAGGAATGTCAGTTTTTAAAGAAAAATCAAAGTTTAACATGCTTATATTTAAATATCTGTTAAATAGTACTCTGCATCTGTGGTCGCCCCTCTGGCAATGACAATTAAATAGGTATTGCCACTATAAGGCTCCATACCTCATCCACAAGCACCCATCTAAGTGGTTCAGATGACGGGTGGTCTGGCAAACGTCACCCTTTGTGTCCCCAGGTGATGGACGCTGCTCATGTGCCTCTGCAGAGAGTGGCAGGAGCTGGATCCCCTTCTCAGGACAGACTCCTTCCAGGAGAGACACAGACAGAGGGGGAACTCATCAGGGCTTTACAGCATTTCACTCAGCATCAGTTTGACATATTGGGTGCTGTCCTGTGACTGCCCTTTCTGCACAAATGATCATACAAACACAACCATTTAGTAAGACATGGTCATAAAGGGGCTGTTATGGACAAGAAAGCTCACCATGAACTCTGGAGAGAGCGAGGAAGTTCATAATAAGCAGTTAATAAGTTTATAATAAGAAGAACAACCAAGAAGCTCAAGGTCTCTTCTGAAGAGCGGGAGGCCTGAGCAGCCATGATTGGCCATTGTAGGTGTGGGAGAGGGTCAGGGCATGTCAGGGAGAAGCAATGAGATGGCTGATGGCTTCAGTGAACCCTTCCAGCCATGTCTGAGCCCAGAAATGGAAAGCAGTTGATGTCTGCAGGTGGAGGAGGAACAGGAGGAAGATTTTCCTGGGAATACAGAAGGAAGAAAGGCCTCTCTTGGGCTAATCATGTATGGCAGTGCCATTTGCATGATGTGGGCATGGCTGTGCCTGGGAGATGGGGAACGGCTGCTGCTGGGGTGGCTGTGCTCAGCCATGGCCCATGAGCTGACCCTGCTCTGCTCCTCTCTTAAACTGCCCACACTTGGATGGTCCTCAGGAATCATCCATGAACCTGGTGGATCCATGAACCTCCTGGAGTGATGGCTATGGATCCAAATAGAGGATTCAAGCAAGTTTGGGACTGGGACATTGTGGTGATTGGTGACCATTGCCAGGTGTATGAAAGAAGCTGGTTGAGTTGTGTTTTGCTCACAGGCATTTCCAACTCCACAGAAAACCAGAGCCTTGCAGTTAAAGCAACAGCACTTGACATAAACACCACCCCCAAAACACAAAACACTCACACAGACCACAGGAAAAGCCTTGAAAAACATTGGAGAAAGATCTACCAGGTCCCAGGGGTCAGGGCTCAGCCATTCTGGTGATGAACAAGCATCAAGGGCTGACATGGCATCAGAGCCACCTCCACATGGCCCTCACCACCTGGAACCAGTGTCTCCAAGTCTTTCCTTCACCAGCTTCCAGGGACAGGGACCTGCACTGGTTGTTTCCTTCACAGCTGTGTCAGTGATGGCCCTTCATGGGGTCCAAACACCCTCAGAAACTTGGGGTTTGCTTCTGCCTTTCACTTCATTGGAGGTTTGTTCAGTTTCAGTAGCTGCAGTTCAGAATTATGACACCAGAGGGCTCACTAACATCTAAAATGCTCTTAAAAGCCAAGGCTCTGTGCATCATTTTCCTAAAGGCTTCAAGTCTGGTGTGGATGATTAGAGAAATTTCAGAAATAGCCAAACAGAGAGCATTTCCATCATAAATGGCAATAAAGCCAAATTTATTCTATTTCCTTCCCTGCTCGCCCTTCCCTCCCTTTCCAATACAGGTGGTACCAGCAGCCTCCAGTTCATATTGATGTGTTGCATCTCCTGATAAAGACTGAATATGTCAGAAAAGCGTGTAACTAAATCACCATGTGAGTGAGGAGAGAGGCCAGGACACCTCAAGAGGAGTCACACTCCTCTGGACCAAGAGGTGGGTGTTCCTGGCAATCTCAGGTGCTGTGCACAGCTATACTTGTGTTCAGGGAGCTGGTCAAGTGACCCATGTCCTGTTCTGTAATGGTGCCTGAGTTTGCTCAGGTCACCCCTGACTTGAGCCCATCCACTGCTGGGTGTTCTCCAGACTCCTGCCTTCAGGAACAAAGGCCTAGGAGACCTTGCTGGTGAAGATGGAGGCAAAGAAGCTATGAAGAACCTCAGTCCCGTCTGATTCTACTCTTATGAAGTTCAGCAGCAGGCCCACGTTCACCCTGTCTATTCTCTTACTGCAAGTGAAGCTCTGTCAGCTCATCTTGCTGCCCTTCCCGTGCAGGTATCAAGTCCAGGGCAGCTTTGGCATCATCCCCACATCCATGGACAAGGTTTCTAAATTCCCACTTTGCAGCTTCCCCTGCTTCCACCTCCGTGTGCTGCCTTATTGCCCTGGAGCTCCATCGGTGCAGATGAGCAGCCTCACAAGATAAATGCTTCTGTTCAGGGGTACTTGGAGAGATCATTTTTGTGCTTGGAGCAGGATGTCCTGTAAGGATTATTAGATTTCCTGAGCTCCTTCACCCTTCAGATTTACTTCCATGTCACCATGTTACCCACCATCCCCCAGTATGTCAAAGTCTTCTCCTCTGGAGCCCACCAGCCTGTGCTCTGCTGCTGGCCTTCCTCCCTCCCCTCTGGTGCCTGGGACCCCACTGTGTCCTGGTCACAACAGCCAAGGTGGACACTGATGTTCTCATCCCTCACCAGGGTTTCCTTGTTTTCCAGTTCCAGATCCAGGTGAGAATCACCCTTGTTGGCCCATCAGGCAGACATGTTAAGCAGTTGACCCAGGATCCTTTGGACTGTTGGCAGCTGCAGCTTTGCCTGGCCAGTGAATGTCAGGCCAATTACAGTTCCCCACAGGAACGTACTCATCGCCTGGTGAGTTGCTCGATTTGCCGACAGAAGATCCATTTCTTCTCCATGATCAAGTAATTTGTGGCACACAACATGTTGTCACCCTGTACTGGGCTTACATGGCAAAGTCTTGGAACTAGGGGTGAGTGTGGGTGTGCTACAGTTGTCACCGCTCTGAGAAGACAACAAGAGTTTGACCAATGTCAAACAGAGTCGATTTCAGCTGCTCCAAGATGGACCCACTCCTTGCCAAATCTGAGCCACTCAGTGATGCTGGCAGCACCTCTGGGATATTGTATATGAGAAAGGGTAAAAAACGCTGCACAACAGCAGGTGGGAGAGAGGAGGGAGGAGATGGGAGAGAAAAGCACTGCAGACACCAAGGTCATATCCCATTGGACCCAAGCAGGTCCCTCAGCAGGCCAAAGCTTGCTCTCCTGAAATCCTGCTCTTGGCCTTGTTCTCATCTCCCAGGAGCCTCAGCTCCACTTTCCCATCCCTGACTGTGCCATCCTGACCAACTCTTTCTGTTTTGTAAGTGTGAAGTCCCACAGGGCACCTCACCCCACTGACTCCTCAGTCACCCGTGTCAGGAAGATGTTGTCAATGAGCTCCAAACACTCCTGGATGGCCGGTACCTTGCAGATATTGGGATATCTCAGATCTGCCACGAGGACATGGCCTGGAAACATGAGGCTTCTGTCATTTGTCTGAAGGAGGCCTCATCTCATTCCTCTTCCTCATCAGTGAGTGTATAGGTGATGTGCAGTCACCTCAACATTGCCCATGTTGTTCTGCCCTCTCATGCTGACTCCTCAACCTTCAGCTGGCATTGTCTGTCCCCAGGCAGAGCTCCACGCATTCCTGCTGGTCTCTCATATGAAGGGAAACTTCCCCTCCAAGCCCAGACCTCTGGCATTATGAGTATCAGACGCCCAGGGCCCCACAGTTTCTCCAGAAGATGGTATTTGTAGTGCCCTTCAACTCCACATCCTGGTATCTTGGGAGAGACACCCTTATCAGGGTAAGCCGTCTGCATGCAAACATTATGAGCTGAACAAATGGAGCTTCAGTCAAGGGAGAGTGCAGACCTTGAGAAAATCTGGTGTTCACCCATCAGAAAGCTCTAAAGATTTAAAAAGGGAAGTGACCAGTTCTGTATCGGGGCAGGAGAACAACCCCATCCATCAGGACAGAGCAGGACCTGACACGCTGAGCAGTGACCCTGAGGAGAAGGGCCTGGGCACTACAAGGTCCCCACACCAGCCCGTGGTGCACGCTCACCATGAACAAGGCAGCCGCACACGGGGCTGCATGAGGAGGAGCGTGGGGACCCAGACACCTGCAGTTCTCATCCCATTCGGTTCAGCACTGGTGTGACCCCACACACACGGGTGTGTGCCAGTGTGCGGCTTCCCAGTTTGGAGCAGCAGGGAGGAACTGGAGAGTGCAGGGCTGTGCCAAGGCAGGTTCAGGACCTTGTGCACATGGTGTGGGGTGCTGAGAGACCTGGGCTGCTTTGGCCCAGCAGCACTGGGGAGGCTGCAGCAGTACAGGAGTAGCCTGAGAGTGCTTGAATGTGGTTTCAGAGGTGGTAGAGATTTTCTGCATAGTGGGAAAGCGCATGAGAAAGAAATAATGGCCCAAAGTGCAGCTGGGGAGGTCCAGGCTGGACATGAGCAGAAAGGAATGCGATGGAAGGGCAGTGCTGTGGTGGAGCAGGTCAGCAGAGGGAGTCTGCATCAGCCCAAGGCTTTGTGCTTCAAGGACCAGCTGGGGAGGATGGAGAGATCTCATCAAACGAAGGAAGATGCTCAGACAAGAGCAAGGTGGGGCAGCAGGGGGGATGTCTCCAGCCTGCAGGGACAGAGGTGCAGGGGATGCCACAGCACAGGACAGGCTGTCATGGAGATGATCACAGGATGGAAAGAGGCTGAAAGCCCCACCAGACATGAGCTCCTTCTCCCCTTGGCTATGGCTGTTGTCTGCACCTCTGATGCCTGTGAGGAGACACCTTGTCCTTGCAGCACAGGGGCCTCATGGCCTCCTTGTCCCCAGCCAGGAACCTGGGAGGTGTGGGACCATAGTCCTGCCCTTGGCCTTGCACAGCCCCACATCACACTGTCCCAGGAAGGGCCCTGGCCAACGTGGGAGGGACAGGATCTGCCTTCCCAGGGCTGGGGGTCAAGGCCTGGCCCTTTGTCTAATGAAACACATCCAGGTTTACTGGTTATCAGAGAGACCTTCACCTTGCTTTTCCTGACCTGTCATTCTGCCTCCAGTTTTCTGCTCTAACCAGATCCTAGGAACAATTTCTCAGTTGTGTCTCTCAGTGTGACCCATTAATGCCACAAGAAACTTTGGAGTTTACATCTGAGTTTGACTTCTTGAGAAGATTCTTCAGCTTCCCCTCAGGGTCTGATGTCCATGGACTCAGCACCAAACCCACCAGAGGGGTCATATTAAAGCGCCTTGGGCTGCTCCTGTGCTGCTGAGCTGGGCTGGGCTCCTGGGACACAGGGAGCTCATGGAAGCGGCAGCGCTGCAGAGAGACACCTCTGCCCAGGAGCAGCTCCTCTGCAAAGTGCAGCAGGGCTGAGGGCTCTGCCTGGGCATCTCAGGAGACGAGCAAGGCAGAGAGAGATTAAAGGTGGTCAGGATTGGGAGGATGACTGAGAGCTCCCTGGAGGAGAAACCTTTGCAGCCCTCGCCATGGTAAGTCTCTGGGTGCAGGGCAGTGCATCTGTAGCTCCTGGAGGCATCTCCTGAAACTGGCACAGGCACAGCTTGTGGGATCTGTAAATACGGGGCTCTTGTCAGGCCATGTTGAACAGCTGTGAAGCTGGGTGAGCACCCAGGGGTGCCCAGGGCTGTCCTGCAGAGCAGGGTCCCTGCACCCCAGGGCTGTGCCAGACCAGGGACTCTGCCGCCTGCCAGGGTCAGCGCTCAGCCTGCCCGGGGAGATCCCACGGCAGCAGCTGTGGGTGGAAGGAGCGACCCCCGGCAGGGCAGGCAGGGAGCTTGTGGGCTTGAAGGGGGCTGTGTGGGTCAGGGCTGCTCAGAGCTCCAGATCCCCCCACAGACATAGCAGAGGGTCCTTCTGAACAATGACATCAACTCATGAAAAGCTGCAAGGGAAGGAGTCTGTGCTTTCAGTTTTCCACTCTTGCTCGTCTGGGTGTGCAGTGGGAGATGGGGATTTATTTCTCTCTTTGGAGCAGACACTGAGACCCCAGTTCTCGTTAGGACTTGTCTGAGCTGCTCCTGAGCCCCTGCACACACAGAGCTGCCCCTGGGCAGTGCCAGGAGGTGTGAGCAGGACAGAGCTGAGCACACAGCGGGTGGGACGGGGTCTGTGACACTGACAGGGAGCAGACCAGGGACAGAGAGACACAGCTGCAGGCAGCACAGACATGGGCAGGGAGAAGGAGCTCGTACCAGATATGCCAGGGATGGTATTTAGGAACCCCCCTGGCATCCTCTGCAGTGCAGACACATTTCCCAGTGCAACCCCTGGTCTCCTCTCCTCCCCAGCAGACCCTCTGCCCCAAAGCCATGGGGTCCAGGTCACGAGTCTCCATCTCAGCAGCTGGACCTCCAGGTGAAGGGTTCCTGGAATGTGGTACCCAAAAAAAGGTGCTAAAAGTACTGGCTCTACAGTGTCATTATGTGAGTGGGAGCAGCACAGCTGGGTAAGGAGAAGGTTCCACAGCATGCCCGTCTGCCTTTCTGTCCTTGCTTTATTTTCTGGTAGCACTGCAGTGTCCTTCCCTGTTTCTCCACCTGTCCCTGGTGCTCTTGCTCTCCGGGGTTGGGGTGCGAGTGTGGGTCACTTTTTATTCTGACACCAACTCAAGGAGTCTTGCCCCAGAGCTGTGTTCATGGAAACTAGATGCCCAAGCTGCATTTTAAACTGTGATGAACAGTTTTTCTCACTTGGTAGAAAGAGAGAATGAGCTGAAATATCCCTCCATCAGGGAGCGGGTTTTCCATGATAAACAACATGATATTTTCCCATGAGAACTCTCCCCTAACTTGTCACTGTCTTTTCCTCCTTGCACAGGTCCTCATGCCCACAGGCAGCAAATGTCCAACAGCAGCTCCATCACCCAGTTCCTCCTCCTGCCGTTCACAGACACACGGGAGCTGCGGCTCTTGCACTTCTGGCTCTTCCTGGGCATCTACCTGGCTGCCCTCCTGGGCAATGGCCTCATCATCACCACCATAGCCTGGGACCAGCACCTCCACACCCCCATGTACTTCTTCCTGCTCAACCTCGCCCTCCTCGACCTGGGCTCCATCTCCACCACTCTCCCCAAATCTGTGTCCAATTCCCTCTGGGACACCAATACCATCTCATACTTGGGATGTGCTTCACAGCTCTTTTCATTTGTCTTCTTGATAGTGGCAGAGTATTCTATGCTCACCATCATGTCCTACGACCGCTACGTTGCCATCTGCAAACCCCTGCACTATGGGACCCTCCTGGGCAGCAGAGCTTGTGTCCACATGGCAGCAGCTGCCTGGGCCACTGGGTTTCTCACTGCTCTGCTGCACACGGCCAATACATTTTCACTGCCCCTGTGCAAGGGCAATGCCCTGGGCCAGTTCTTCTGTGAAATCCCCCAGATCCTCAAGCTCTCCTGCTCACACTCCTACCACAGGGAAGCTGGGCTTCTTGTGGTTAGTATATTAGTAGTATTTGGCTGTTCTGTGTTCATTGTACTGTCCTATGTGCAGATCTTCAGGGCCGTGCTGAGGATCCCCTCTGAGCAGGGACAGCACAAAGCCTTTTCCACCTGCCTCCCTCACCTGGCCGTGGTCTCCCTGTTTGTCAGCACTGGTGTGTTTGCCAGCCTGAAGCCCCCATCCATCTCCTCCCCATGGCTGGATCTGGTGGTGTCAGTTCTGTACTCAGTGGTGCCTCCAGCAGTGAACCCCCTCATCTACAGCATGAGGAACAGGGAACTCAAGGAGTCTATAAGGAAAGTGATGACTGTTCGCTTCTCAAAAGCTGTAATGAAGTGACCTCCTGCTTCTGCATGTCACTTGTAATATAACGCATTACTTGTTCAACCTGAGTTCTGTAGCTTTTGTGGTTTTGTTTGTTTGTTTGTTTGTTTGCTTTTCTCTTTGGTGTTTGTTTTTCTTGCTTATATTAATGCTATCCACAAGCAAAATTATTTGTCTTCCTATGGCTGTGTCCATATCTACCTGTCTGGTGTGTCCCATAGTCTTTGTGTAAATAAGGTGCTGTACTCTCTGTGTGTATAAATGAAATAAAGGACCCTGCAGTGACTTGTTTGCCCAGAATCCTCTCTCTGGGATCTCTTGGGCTGCAGGAGCCTTGTCTGTGTGCTGAGGGGGAGTGAGCAGGAGCCACCTTGAGCTGGGTCTTCCTCCCATCCTGACCAACGTGAACCTGTGGACTCACCCCATGGCCCTGGGCACCACAGCCCACTTGCTCTGCAGAGCAGCACTGCCAGGTCAGAGCTGTATGGAGCATGGGAAGGGGGGCAGGAACAGCTGGCCAGGTCAGCATAGCTCAGGTCTCTTGGGAAAGGGCTCTGTGGGGAGACGGGATGTTCCAGGAGAAGAGTGGGGCACTGTATGTGTACAGGAAAGACACGGAAAGAGAAACCCTTTGCTGCAGGTGGCAGCTTGGGGCAGGTGGCCCTGGCACTGTGGCCGCAGGACCTTCCTGAGGATCTCCTAGGCCAAATGCCTCATGCTGTCCTGGGCAGCCAGTCTGGACCTGGGTCTGGAGCTGCCTGTGCTGGAGACGCACTCAGCTTGCTGGCTGGATGAACATTCTCACTGTCCTTCATTCCCACTGGTCCCCACTGCTGTGGGACCAGTTCCAGTTCCAGTGTGGCTGCTCTGCCGGGCTCGGCTGGGGAGCGGGCAGGGGGGTGGCACAATTCAGGAGGGGGTGGGAGGGCTGAATTGGCAAATGCCCCGGAGAAGAAAATACCAGTGAACGGCTGAAGTGTGTGAGTGTGCAGGGCTGGCACACAGCAGTGTCCTCTCCCAGCCAGGCCTCCTGGGAGAGACCTGAAGCACCAGCAGAGCAGGGGCTGGTGTGTGCCCATGTTCATGGGACAACCTGGGGAAACTGGCCCAGGACAGTCACCGCATGCCGCGATTGAGAGACGGGGACGCAACTTGATGCAAGCAAAGTGTCCACTTTATTGTTCTTTACACAGTCCTTTTATACTGTTACATGCATAACAACTACTGTCGTGGATTATGCTGATTGGTACAACAATTAATTATCTCATACATATTACAAAAGCTGAGCTTATGATAGGTTAGTAAGAGCATGCAAATCTGTCCTAGTTCCTTATCACTATCGTGTCCCGTGTGCTGGGTAAGCTTTACAGGCTGTTTTCTCACAGCCACAAGGTCCTGTTGCTAAACAGGACATTCCTATCTATCATCACAAGTTTCTGCTCTTTGTGCTTACATCTGCATGTTGTAACTTTTCACGGCCCTTAGTAATTTTCCATGCTAACACAACAGGTCCAGTAGCTAGAACTAGCATATTAACTATAGATATATATTTTTGCTAATATCCTATAAGCCTAGATAACCCACAACCGCAGACCAGCCCCTCATAACCACCTTTTCCAGCACTGGCCCTTCACCCCAGCTGAGAGAGGTTGTTCATCCCTCAACACAAGAACACTGAATGAGTAAGTCAGAAGCCAATGTTTCCACCGCATGGATGAGATATGAGTATGGATATCATGGACATGAGGTGAGATGAACCCAACTCAGTACAGACACCATCAGCTATTCTTGCATGTTCCATGAAGGTCTGAATACAGCACTAGGATGTGCTGCCTTGAACTGAGGTCCCCATGTCCATTCCTCATGACGTGGGACATGAGGATGGCCATGCCTAAGGATCTGGACATGCTGGATCGTGGGGCTGAGGCCTATTGTCTGAGGCTTAACAAGGCCAAGTGCTGGGTCCTGCACTTGGGTCACAACAACCCCAGGCAGCGCTAGAGGCTCAGGGAGGAGTGGCTGTAAAGCTGCCTGGTGGAAAGGGATGTGCGGGTGTTGAGCGATAGCTGGCTGAATATGAGCCAGAATGTTTCCAGGTGGCCTTAAAGGCCACCAGCATCCTGGCTTGTATCAGGAATAGTGTGGCCAGCAGGACTAGAGAAGTGATTGTGCCACTGCGCTCGGCACTGGTGAAGCCGCACCTTGAATCCTGTGTTCAGTTTGGGGCCCCTCATCTCAAGAAGGACATTGAGGCATTAGAGAGAGAACAGAGGAGGCGACAAAGCTGCTGAGGGGCTGGAGCACAAGTGTGATGAGGAGCGGTTGAGGGAGCTGGGGCTGTTCAACCTGGAGAACAGGAGATTGAGGGGAGACCTTCTCACTGTCCACAACTGCCCGACAGGAGGTTGCAATATGGCGGGTCTTGGTCTCTTCTCCCAAGTAGCAAGTGATAGGACAGGAGGAATTGGCCACAATTTGCACCAGGGGAGGTTTAGATTGGATATTAGGAAAAAAGTATTTCCCGGAAAGGGTTGTCAGGCATTGGAACAGGCTGCCCAGGGCAGTGGGGGAGTCACCACCCCTGGAGGGGTTTAAAGGTGTTTAGACAAGGTTCTCATGGACATGGTTTAGTGCGAGATCTGGGCTATGGTTGGACACAATGATCCCAAGGCTCTCTTCCTATCAGAGTATTCTATGATTCTGCCTCAGATGAGGGTCCACAAAGCCAACTCAGTTATGGACACCTGGCACAACCCTGACATTTCTGTGTGTGACTCTGGGAACAAACCCCACTGACCCAGTGAGATTCACCTCTGTTGCCCTGTGATTTTGGATCGTGTTTTCAAAATGACAGTGCAATCGAGGAGGCCCTGGCATCCATCAAACCCATCTTCAAGAAAGGCAGGAAGGAGAATGGGGAGAATCACAGGCTGGTCAGCTTGTCTCTGTCCCTGGGAAGGTGATGGGACAAGTCCTCCTGCAGCCATCTGCAGGCACTTGAAGGACAAGAAAGAGACTTGTGAACCAAAACGGGCAGGGGAAAGACAGGCATGTTGTGTGTATGAAATTGTGCCAGGCCTTGGACATGGTCTCTCGTGGTGTCCTTATAGATGTATTGGTGCTGTCTGGGCTGAAGAAGTGGATGCTTGGTGGGAAGTTCACTGAAACATCAAGCCCAAATATCATCTGCGATGCAGTGTCCTCTGTGCAGTTAGTGTGTCATCCCCCAGTGACCAGCATTTGGGCCAAAACTGCTGAAGGTCTTTATTCTCCCTTCTGTGCTGTGATGGAGATGATGCAAAGCTGAGTGGAACCTTGAACAACCTCACCTGGTCACCCTGCTCTGGGAAGGAGAGTGAAACCAGATGTTCAGGGCTCTCTTCAAACCTGACTGACTATGAGTCTTTCCCCTGGACACGTTTCTGAAGATAGAATATCTGCAGAAAATTAAAAAACAACACAATAACCAGCAGCTCAAAGATGCCTTGTGGAAAGTCTGATCTTAGTCTGTTATGAAGCAACAAACTGCACATCTGCTTCTATATCGGAGTTTTAATGAAACTAATTATAGGCCCAGCCTGTCATCTCTATATTTTCTTGGTGGTGTTTTTTAAATTGTGATAATGCTGCCATACCCTTTCAAATTGGTTTTCTGCTTTTCTTTCATAATCACTGCCCATGCTCTTTGTGTATTTAAAGAAAATAAGGAGCCCTGTAGTGACTCTTTTCATGGGAACCTTTCACGAAGGTCTGATTGGAGCTGCAGGGACAGTTTCTGTGTGCATGGGAGGAGGGGAGAAGAGCTGGAAGGGAGCACCAGCACTTGTTCTTCCAGAGCTGTTCTGGTTCCACTCCCACACTTTCCTTCTCATCCCTGGTGTTGGTGCAAGGCCTGAGTGCTCTGGCAGCTTGGTCACCGTCCTGCTGTGTGTCAGTGCTGTGAGCGCAGGCAGGGACAGGCAATTGGCACTGCTGTGACAGAGCTGGCCTCACAACAGCCTTTCCAGATAGAAAGGTGATCTCCCATGGGCAGTGCATGATGGTTTGGCTCTTCTTCCTAACCTTCTCTCAAACATATGAGCAAGAAAATGGTCACAGATGAAACCACCAGAGTACAGCTGAACAGTGTGTGTGTGCAGGGCTGGCACACAGCAGTGTCCTCTCACAGCCAGGCTCCTGCCAGAGACCTGCAGGACCAGCAGAGCAGGGGCTGGGCTGTGCCCCTGTGCACTGGACACCCCAGGGAAGCTGCCCCAGGGCATCGTCATGGACTGGCCCCTCACAACCACCATTTCTAGCTCTGGCCTCTCTCCCCCACTCACATAGGTTGCTCTTCCCTCCACGGAGGGACACTGAATGAGTAGCTCAGAAGTCCATGTCTGCATTGTTCTGATGAGATGTGAGCATGCACATCATGGATGTGAGATGAGATGAACCCAGGTGAACACTAACAACATCAGCTGTTCCTGGGGGTTCCATGAAGGTCTGTGGGACAGACAATGTCTCAAGGTCACTTCACGATGGGAGTAACAGCCCGTGGGAAACTACCCACTGGGATCTTCTTCCTTGAACTGAGGTCCCTGTGTCCATTCCTCATGATGTGGGACATCTCAGATGGGTGCAGAGCAGGGTGACCCACCACAGGGCTGAGCTGTCTCCCATCGTTTGGGAGTGGCAACAGGAGGCCAGACGGACACTGTGATTCCCACCTCTGTGTAAAATGGACAGCCTCTGTCTCTGAGCATCACTGGGTACATAAGGATTCCTGAGACTGGCTCTGATGGACCTCTGGCATTTCTGTGTGTGACTCCAGGAACAATCCCCAGTGGCCCAGTGAGATTCATCTCAGCTGCTGGGACGACTCATTGCAAGCGTTCCTGTCTGCTACATCACCCTTGCCCGTGATTCTGGATTGTGCTTTCAAAAGTGACAGCAAAATCAGAGAAATTCTGAGGTCCTTGGGGAAGGAAGATGTCAAACCCATCTTCAAGAAGGGCCTGAAGGAGGATTTGAAGAATTATGGGCTGATCAGCCTACCTCTGTCCCTGGGAAGGGTTAAGTCCATATCTTCCTGCACCAATCTCCAGGCACCTGAAGGACAAGGAAGGGATTGCTGAACCCAAATGAGTGGAAAACCCAGTGAGTCACAAGAAATGCTCTGGACCCATTCCAGAGCTTTAGACCCCCAGGAAAGAGCTCAGTGAGAGTGCAGCCCAGCCAGTTGCATCTGTGTCCCTCACTGAGCAGCACAACCAGTGTGCAGTCACCCCATGTTTTTGCAGCCAACCTGCTCTGCAGAGCATCAGTGCCAGGTTGGGGCCCTTTGTGGAGCACAGGATGGGGCCAGGAGCACCAGAGCAGATCAGAGGAGGGATGGGGGAGATCAGACAGGAACTGACCTGGGCTGGAAATTGCCTTGGAGAGAAAAATGCTGTTGTTCAGCTGCCCCAAGATAACACCCAGAGTTAAGGGTGCAGGGCCAGAAGTCCTTGCTGTCCTGGTGCTTCACCAGGCCTGGGAAGTAGCTGCAGAAGGATTGGTGTCCTCCACTTGCCATCTCTTAGTGCATCATCCCTCGTGAAGGGTGGCATGGAAAGTAAGTCTGGGACCCTGTGTCCAGACTTGCACCGAAGAAAGTATTCACCCAGAAGCCATATCCTTTTGCTCTGCTACTTCAGTCCTGGTGCTCATCACATGTCCTTGAGACAAACTTATGCACTCCTCTTGTCAACCTTACCCCAAAAGTCACCCCTAGACAAGGCTCCTGAGCTGGGGCTGAGCTGGAGAACTGGGGTACAGCTGCAACCAGAGGAAGGACAAGGCCCGTCCTGGGACATCTAAAGGGCTGGCAGCCTCTGTGAGCTCCACAAGAAAAGGCAGCGTGAAGGAAACTGGAGACCAACCCCCCACAGCCCAGCTTGTTACTGCGTGAACAACCAGGAGAAACTGCCCCTGGACCCTCATTGCAGACCCCATCTCCTCCACCCATACAGTCAGTGCTCTCCCCCTTGTCACTGAGGTGATTACAGGGACCCAAGAGACACCTGTTGGGTAGGGATATGGTGTCCTCCAGTGCTCCTCATGGTGCCTTCTGCTGGGCTTTGTGCCACTGGTCACAAACCTCTGAGCCTGGATGTTCAGCCAGTTCTCAGTGGTGCTAAACAGGAACATGCCCATGAGCACATTGGGCTTCACTGGGAGGAGCGTGGCCACCCAGACAAGGGCAGTTATTGCCCATCGTGACTCAGCACTGGTGTGGTCACATCTGGAGCCATGTGTCCCAGTGTGAGGTTCCCCATTCTGGAGGAATGGAAGGAGCTGTCGTGTGGCCAGAGAAAGTCTGGGTCATGTGTGGAGATGTTGAGAGACCCAAACTTCTTTAGCCTGGTGAAGTGGAGCCTGAGGAAACGTGCTGGTTTTACTGAAATTGAGTTAATTTTCTTCATGCATTTTGAACCTCTCTCCTTCACAGCCAGTACAGTCTTTTGTTTAGATTTACTATGAGAATAATGAGATAACGCTGTTTCTTCCCTGGGATAGAGTTCATTTTTTCTTTTAACAGCTTTACAGTGTTTGCCATTTACTATGAAAGGAATGTCAGAACTCACTGAGATCTTGGCTGTTGTCAGGGAAACCAAGGACTTCTTTGGCCATCCAGCTGTGGATGCAGATTGGCAGGAGGGGACACAGACAGGACAGCACCTGGATTAACCTGCAGGCTGATCAATGAAATATTCCTTGTGATTAGCGTCATGCTCAGTCTAAAGCTGGAGCCGGCTTTTAGGGCTTGTTACATCCGTTACTTTGGGTTTTCCAGCTGGTTTGGTGAGTTCCATTCAGAAGTTTCATTCTGTCAGGAGTTCAATGTCAGTTCAGCCTTTTGCTGTTCTGCCATTTTGCCGTTGGCCTTTGGGCCTTTCTGCCTGTTGCCCTTTTGCTCTCTCTTGCTGGGATGGGCTGTTCAGGACCAAGGTGCTCCCTTCTGCAGGACTGGCTGCTCTGTGTGACTGGAGTTACACGGGGGATAGCACTGAGTATATTTTCTTAATTTAATTTATCTATTTCTATTTAATTTACCTGGACTATTGTCAGTGAAACCAAGGTCTTCTCTGGAGTCCAGCTGAAAGATCAAATTGGTAGGAGAGGGCACAGACAGGACAGCACCTTGACTGACATGCAGGTCAATCAACGAGCTATTCTCTACCATTAGTGTCATGCTTGGTATAAAGCTGGAGCTGCCTTTTCCAGCCCATTAGTTTTGGTTTTCCGGCTACTTTGCTTAGCTCTGTTTGGAAGTTCCATTCTATTGGGAGTTCAGTGTTAGTTCAGTTTTATGATGTTTTGGTGTTTTTCAACTAGCCCTTGGGCCTCTCTGCCCTTTGCACTTGTACTTTCTCTTGCTGGGATCAGCTGTTCAGGACCAGGGTGCTCTCTTCTTTTGGGCTGCCTGTTCAGCACAACTGGAGTTCTGTGTGGGATTGCACTGAGTGTCATATATTTTACTTTATGTATATCTTAGTATATTACTAGTAGTAGTGTATTATTTTTATTGTCTTATTAATTTTTTGTCTAAACCCACAAGTTTCTTCCCTCCTATTCACTTCTCTCCCTTATCCCACCTGGGGACAGGGAGCAGGATGTGAACAGCTCTCATGGTCTTGATTGGTGACTGTGGTAAAACCATGACAAGAAAGGGCAGTAGTAGCTTCAGAAAACTTGAAAATCACTTTACAACATGGTGTCAATTTTTAATTTTTTGTTGTTGTTGTTGGGAAACAGCGTGAGAAAGGAAGACCATCAGAAACTGCAGCTCTGGAGGTCCAGAGTGGAGCTCAGGATAAAGAAATGTCATTCTGAGTGCAGTGCTGTGGTCATTCAGAAGGACTCTGGATCAGCCATGACTTTGTGTTTCAAGGAACAGCTGATGCAGATGGAGAGACAGCAGCACAGGTGGGGACACACTGGGCTGAGAACAAGGTGGGGAAGCGCATGGGGTGTCTGCAGCCTGTGGGGAAACAGCCACAGGCCTGGGACAGTGCAGGATGGACTGTGGTGGACATGGCCAAGGGTGACACTGGATGTCCCTGAAAGAGCCAAGGTCTTTGTCCCCTTGGCTATGGCTGATGTCCCTGCCAGCGAGACACAGTCGTCATAGCCATGGGGCTTCTTTGCCTCCTTGCACCCCCAGGGAGACAAGGAGGTATGACACCATTGTCCTGCACTGGGTTTGCACTCCCCACAGCCGCAGGAAGAACCTGAGCCACCTGTGAGGGACAGGATCTTCCTTCCCAGGGGCAGGGGCTCAAGGCTTGGCCATTGTCCTTCATCAGACAAACCAAGGGCTTTCTCAGCATCAGAGCTGCTGCACTTTGCCTTTGCCTGATGCAATCACTGCCTCCAATTATCTGCTCTAAGGAGTCCCTGGGGAGGCTTTGTCAGGAACAGCCCTCAGTGGGGCCCATTAATGCTTCAAGGTACTTTGGAGTTTGTTCTGACTTGGACTTGTTGAGCAGATTCTTCAGTCTGTCCTTGGTATCTGAGGTTCATGGACTCAGCACCAAATACGCCATGGGGATCATTAAAACACAGAAAGCCCTAACGAGCAATGTTTCTTTCTGTAATTTCCTTCAAATCTTCCAGACTTGTAGAACTAACTGGAGAGGTTTCAATGGGACACTTGCTGATGAAGGTTTCAAAGAAGATTTAATGAAGGAGGTTTATTATTTCAAGCTTGTTTTCTGTCATTTTTCAGTGTATAGAAGAAGTGACAGCAGCATTCTACAATGGACATTGATCCAGAGGGTCTCCTGAAGACATCTGGACAGGCAGGAGAACAGTCCCTTGAGGCTGGACACTGTATGGACAACCTGGCTCCTCACCCCCACCCCCAGTCTGCCGGTTCCCTCATTGGCCACCAGAGATTGCATCACTTTTCCTTCATCAGTTTAATAAACAGCAAAACACTTTCCTCAGCTGTGTGTGTAAGCTGGATCTGATGAGGTCCAGCATCCACAAGGGACACCCACACAAGAACTGGTTTAGACAGAGAGATAGGAGAGGATAAAATAAACACAATGAACTTGTTGACTGCCATGTTAATTAGAGCTCTGAAGAATGGGGCAAGTTTGTAACTCCCTGAAGCTCAAAGCAGAAACCAGACAGTTGAGAGGCCACTGAATGACCAAAGAGCAAGTGGAGGAGAAACCTGAGAGCACTGGGAAGGGCAAATGTCCACACAGTCTGCTGGAAAGTTGTCCTTTGACAGGGACATTTAATCAGGAGAGGTGGGAACTCCTGAATGACGAGGGAGATGAAATACTAGAGTGTTGGTAACAGAAGTACAGGGGAAGACCAATATTTCTTCTCCTATCCTTAGTACCCTTCCCCGTAATTCACTTTTTGGCCTTTTATTTTTTTAATTAATATGTTAAAAAACAAAACAAAACAAAACAAAACAAAACAAAACACAATCAAAGCCACACAAACAAAAAACAAAACAAAACAAACAAATAAAACAACAACAATAAAGTGCACGTTTCCAGGCAGACATCAGTCATCAGCTGTCTCACCATAAACAGCCAGGGCCATTTTAGGGCCCCAGTGTACCTGAGGTGCTGGCCTGGGATTGGCATCTGTCACACAGGACCTGGGGAGACCAGAGCACCTTGCAGTGCAGGTGGAGCCTGGGCAGGGGTTCCCGGGGCATCTACACTGGCACCAGGTGTTTGTGTCCCTGGAGTTGAAGACATTTGTGTCCTAAACCCATGCCCAGTTCTGGAAAACTCTTTTATTTTTAAAGAAAAGAAACCCCACTAAAGACTTATTTTAATTTTCATTGACATTAACTGACATCTGATTGGCCTGCAGGAATGAAGCCAAGATCATGTTGTGTCTTGCACAGCGCCCCATGCCCTCTGAACTTTCCCTGCCCAGGACTCCTCACACGTTGCCCAGAGAGAGTCACACTGAGGTGTTGGCTGGTTCACTGGCTGAGATGTTGGTTTAGATGGTCACCTACAGCACAGGTGGATCCTGCCCCATCATCGCCTGCTCTGCTCCAGTCTGAAACAGAGCCCAACATCACAATGGGATCATAAGAGAACTGAGTTTGAAGGGGCCTCATGAGTCTGCAGTCCAACCTGTCACCAACTGGGTCACACCAAGGTGTTCAAGCCTTGATTCAATCAGAGCTTTAGCAGGACTAGAGAAGTGATCATCCCTTTGTACTGGGCACTGGTGAGGCTGCACCTTGAATCCTGGGGTCAGTTTTAGGCCCCTCATGGCAAGGAAGACATTGAGGTGCTGGAGAGAGTTCAGAGGAGGGTGACAAGGCTGGTGAAGGGTCTGGAGCACCAGTCTTATGAGGAGCGGTTGAGGGAGCTGGGGCTGTTCAGCCTTGAGAACAGGAGGCTGAGGAGAGACCTTATTACTCTCCACAGCTGCCTGAAAGGAGATTTTATCATGGAGGGTGTTGTCTCTTCTCCCGAGTAGCAAGTGATAGGACAGGAGGAAATGGCCTCAAGTTGCACATGAGAAGGTTTAGATTGGATATGAGGAAGAAATTCTTCAGGGAAAGGGTTTTGAAGCAATGGAGCACACTGCCCAGTGAGGTTGTGGAGTCACCATCCCTGAAAGGTGTTCAAAAGAAATACAGATGAGGCTCTAGGAACATGGTTTAGTGCCAGAATTAGGTTATGTTTGGACTCAATGATCCTAAGGGTCTCTTCCAGCCACAATTATTCTATGATTCCATTGTTAGCAATCAGGACACATAACCACGGGCGTAGTTATATGCGGTGCTTTATTTCAGCGCTGGGAAACCAGGGGTTCGCACCCAAAGCTGGCTTGCAGGTCAGTTTAAGTTACACAGTATTTATATAGTCCATTCACATACATATTCATATATTCATTAAGATACGTTAACGGTTACTCAGTATTGATTACAACATTGATTGCAACATCTTGGAACTATTTTGATCACGTGCAGTGTCCTCACTCTATGCGTATTTAGGCTAAGATAAAAGCTAGGTTGTTAAGATAAGAGTATGCTCGAACACGATATGCTTGAACATCCTCTCAGGGACAGTTTACAAAACTGATTCATCCTTTCAGGAACATTTTGTAAAATTGGTTCGGTTACTAACATTTCCCCCCTTTGAAAATGCTTTTCTATTCTTAGACAATGCATTTTCACCTCAATCAATTTCTTTGATTATTGATTGGTAATTCCCTTCAGGTGTGATAGTTCTAGTCGTGCCTCTTCATAAGCTGGAGGGTTATCCAATATAGGATTAGCATAATTCCTACTCAGGATACTGAAAATGTGATTATTCCTAGCATTTGTTTGACTAATAATTTGTTTGCGCTTAATACCTACATACAACAAACAAAGAAGAACAATCACAATTGCAAGTACAACTACACTTCCCATCCTCCCAAGTTTAAATCGAATTTATTCAACAGAGCTTCTATCCAGCTCTGTTCTGCATCTTGTCTTTCCTTTTGCAGCTCCACTTGTCTTTGGGTCAGCTCGGAAATGTCTTTCTCAACCTCTGAAGTTACGTCTGGAATATGGATGCAGCAGTGATCGATTCTGTCTTTCAAATATCCACAGACGCCATTTTCTTTTAACAACATTATGTCGAGTGCCATTCTATTCTGCAAGGTCGTTTTAGTCAAAGCTTGTAATTGTATATTGAGATCCCGAAAACCTTTTTTAGTTATTCTAGCCAATCGATCCATTTGCCCGATCAATTTATCAATCATTTCTCTATTCCTATAGGCTGCAATTGGTGCAAAGAAAGATTCTAGTGCCCGGCTAAATTTAACATTGCTTGATGGTTCATGCCACACATCATCCTCGTTTATTTCCCGTTTATGTCTGACCTGTAAAAGTTCTTGCCTATTTTTCAAAGGTGACCTTTTCCAAATGGGACATAGTGTTGGCAACCCCAAAGTAATTTCTCTAATTGGTCCTCGCATTGGCAAATGTGTAGTCCAGGTCCCATCACTTAAGGCCCAAACTAAATGTCCCATACTGCCTATAACTCCTTTACAGTCAATTTTGTCTTTTTCGATGCCAATTTTAAAGGCTGCCTGTGAGTCTAATTGTTTCTGACAAATGCAGCCTGTAATCACTGCTACTTTGACACTGGACAAAGGTATCTCTTTAATGTCTGTTTGACAAGTTATCAGCCGTGAGCAATTCCACCATGGTACTGTCATTCCTTCTGTTACATCGGACCACCATATGCACCACGGAATTGCTTCACTGTATTGGTATTGTTGTACAATACTTAATGTCCACATATTGTTCCATAATTCAGTTATGTTTTTGTTATCCTGATCTTTACATTCCCAGTAGGTCTGTTCAACCTTTTGATTCACTATTTTAGTGGTCCACTTGTCATAGAAGCACCATCCTACATTGTGGAATCGTCCTATTGTAATATACCTTGCTTTAGGTAATTTTAAACAATCTGCCCTGTGTCCTGGCGTTTTCCCTTTTTGTCGTTCTCTTCTCCTTTGTTCAGTTGGGACTTCTTCTATTCTAGTGTGGGATTCACATGCTATTTTACTAGTTCTGTTTATTTCTGGTAAGGTAGTAGCGATTATTCCCCACTGTACTGGGTCCTCAGCTGATTTTGGTATGGGAAGGCAGGCAGTGATGCTACTGATATTTTGTGTTCGCCAAAGTCTCGGATTAATCCTATTGTTAGGTTCTCTGACTGATTTTGTACACTTTGTACTACCTGTGGTATCTGGGTACTTTCATTACTATCTACTGCTCTTCGTGGCCTAATTTGCAATTCCATTCGAATAGTCTCATTTTTGCATTTATAAATTTTCCATGCATCGGGCGAGCTTTCCCACTGTTTATCAGGGGCCTTGTGGAATAGAGTGGCACTTCCCTCTCCAATTTTCAAAAGCACAAAAACTTGGGGTATAACCAAAACCAAAGCTTGGTAATGCAAACCAGGCATTATTGCGATGTAATCTTGAGTGTGGTTGGACCTAGGATATGTGATGACCACGCTCTTGGAACCTTCTTCACATGGGTGTAATGTGTCCAGGAGTCTACTCCGGCAACTTTAACTGCGGTAAACGTGGTCAAGAGTACTTGGTAGGGTCCATCCCAACGTTCTCTCAGAGGCTCTTCATTCCAGTTTTTCACATATACAGTGTCCCCAGGTTCTATATTATGTACTGGATTTTCAAGTGCCAGTGGTCAATTCCACACTAATGCAGATAAGAGTCGATTCAGTGCCCTGCCAAGAGACAGCACATAATTGTACAAGTCCTGATTACCCTTTATGCGGACCTCTGGATTCGGGTTGGGTGCTTCACAGGGTTTGCCATACAGAATTTCGTACGGACTTACTGACATTCCGCTCTTAGGTTTTATCCTGATACACAACAATGCTATTGGTAAGGCCTGCGGCCATTGAATCTTTGCCTCCTGACAGACCTTACTTAGTTGTCTTTTTAAAGTTTGGTTCATTTTCTCTACCCTGGACTGGGGCCTCCAGGGAGTATGCAGATCCCACTGGATCCCTAAACATCTGCTAACCTCCTTTACTAGTTGTGCCACAAAATGGGGCCCCCTATCGGATTATATTCCTATTGGTACCCCAAATCTAGGGATCATTTCTTTTAATAACCATTTCACAGTTTCCTTTGCTTGGTTGGTGCGATAAGGGAAAGCTTCTGGCCATCCAGAAAAGGTATCCACCACAACGAGTAGATATCTATATCCACGAGTTCTGGGGAGTTCCGCGTAATCTATTTGCCAATAATCCCTGGGTTGCGTGCCTGTCTTAATTTTCCCCATTTCTATTTTTCTTTTTACTAGAGGATTATTTTTCAAGCAACTTTCACACTTAGCTGTAATGGACTTTGCCATTGTTAACATCTGGACCGACATAATTTGTTTTCTTAGATAAGTTACCAATGCTTCTGCACCCCAGTGACACTTCTGGTGTTCCGTCTGAAGTATTCCTCTCATAATAGTGGTTGGCACCACAACTTGCCCATTGGTGGTTACGTACCACCCAGAATTATTCTTGCTGGCTCTTACTAGACTTGCCAGTTTTTCATCTTCTATGGAATATTTAGGTGGCTCTGAAGGTAATAAATCAATTGCTCTTACTTTCTGGGAGACAAGACCCACCATTGTTCTCACTTGCCGTGCCACCGACCAAGCTGTTTGATCAGCAAGCCGATTTCCCCCAATAATTTTCGATGTTCCACTTTGATGAGCTTTACAGTGCATTATAGCAACTTGTGATGGTTTCTAAATGGCATTAATCAAGTTCAGTATTTCCTTCTGGTATTTAATGTTTGTTCCTTGTGAAGAGAGCAGTCCCCGCTCTTTCCAAAGGGCTCCATGCACATGAACAACTCTGAAAGCATATTTTGAGTCAGTCCATATGTTAACTTCCTTGTTCTCGCTGAGTTCCAATGCCCTGGTTAAGGCGATTAGTTCCGCTTTTTGTGCTGAGGTGTTTGGTGGTAAGGGTTTGGCCTCAATTACTGTCTTGACAGTAGTGATCGCATATCCTGCACACCGTACTCCACTTTCCACAAAGCTACTTCCATCAGAGTTCCCAGTCAGTTTCTGCCAGCGGGGTGTCTCTCAAATCAGGGCGACTTGCATGGGTGTACTCGATGACTTCCACACAATCATGTTCCAGATATCCTTCTTCAGTACCTGCACCCAAAAACTCAGCAGGATTCATTAGGTTAGTAGTTTTTAGAACAACATCATCTTGTTCTGTCAGAATTATCTGGTATTTCATCATTCTGCTTGGGGAAAGCCAATGGCCCCCCTTTTGTTCCAATACTGTTGTCACCATATGGGATACAAACACTTCTATCCTTTTTCCCATAGTTAATTTTCGGACCTCCTGGATCAGCATTACTGTAGCAGCTACCGCCCGTAAGCATGCCAGCCACCCGGCACTTACTGGATCTAGCTGTTTGGAAAAATAGCCAACAGGTCTTTTCCAGGATCCTAGTCGTTGGGTTAATACTCCCAAGGCAAGTCTTTGTCGGTCGTGTACAAACAACTGGAAGTCTTTGCTCAAGTCCAGCAGGCCCAAAGCAGGTGCCTGCATCAAAGCCTGTTTTAGCTTTTGGAAGGCCTCATGTTGTGGCTTTCCCCACTTGAACGTTTTATTCCCTTGTGCTTCATACAAAGGTTTGGCGATCAACTCATAGTCCATAATCCAGAGTCTGCACCATCCTGTCATTCCTAAAAAAGATCCCAACTCACGTAAGTTTTGTGGTTCTGGAATAGCACAAATAGCATGTATCCTGTTCAGGCTTAGCCTCCGCTGTCCTTGAGAGAGCTCGCATCCTAAATAGATCACAGTCTCGGATGCAATCTGAGCTTTATTTTTCGATACTTTGTACCCGTTCATTCCCAATTGGTTCAATATTTCAGTTGTTACCTGGATGCAGAGTTCTCGTGTCTCAGTCGCAATCAGAATATCATCTACATATTGTAGCAACTAACACCATTGTCGAGGGATCATGATACGACCTTTTGTAGTCCATTCCTCGAGTTCCTTGGCTAGTTCCTTGGCTAGTTCCTTGGCTAGTTCCTTGGCTAGAAAGATGGTTGGGCTGTTCTTGAACCCTTGTGGAAGGCGTGTCCAGGTTAATTGAGTTTTCCTCCCATTGTGTGGATTTTCCCATTCGAAGGCAAATAGCTTTTTGCTTTCATGGTCAAGGGGTATGCAGAAGAAGGCATCTTTTAAATCAAGTACAGTGAACCATTTATATTTCTCTTTCACAGATGTTAACAAGGTATATGGATTTGCAACTACCAGATAAATGTCCTTAGTGATCTGGTTTACAGCCCGCAAATCTTGGACTAATCGATAACTACCATCAGGTTTCTTTACTGGAAAAATTGGAGTATTATATTCGGATTCACATTCCTCTAGAATACCATATTTCAAGAACTTTTCAATTAGAGGTACTATTCCTAACCTAGCTTCTAGTTTCAGTGGGTACTGCCTCAACTGTACTGCCTTGGCATCTTCCTTCAGTTCCACTTTTACGGGCTGGGCTGTTTTTGATTTCCCAGGTATGTCAGTCTCCCATACCATAGGAATCACAGCCTCCTCCACTGCTTGCGGTATTTTCACTACCAGGTTTTCTTTTAATAACAGAATTTGTCCTACCTTAGATTCTGGAATTTTCACTACCAGGTTTCCATCCTCAAATATTATTACGGCATCCAATTTGGTCGATAAATCCCGTCCTAAAAGGGAAACTGGGCAGTCTGGAACATATAAGAACTTGTGGGTTAGTTCCTTTTCTCCAAAACACAAATCCAAAGGTTGTAGGAATGGCCGTACTTCCTCCTTCCCTGTGGCACCAACAATTGTTGTAGCTCTGTGACCTACCGCCTCCTGTAAGGAATTCAGTACAGACTAAGTAGCCCCTGTGTCTACTAAAAAATTTTGCATCCCGGTTTTGGCAGCTTCTTTTAATCTTTCTAAAAAGGCCGAGGGAGACTCATTCTTTTCCTGCACCACATTATACAATTTTGACCGATTCATTTGCTTCGGCATAGCAGTTTGAATGCCAATCAATAAACAATCCTGATACCTCCGGAGACGGCATAACCCGCCTCCTGTATTATAATTCCATCGGGGATCTTCTTTTGGAAAGTTCTCATCAACGTTAGCCTCTACTTTCCCATTCCGAATATCTTCTCTCACTTTATCCCTCGCAACCTGTATAACCATATCTTTTTGTGTAGGGTCCATTAATGTATCCAAAATCACTTGTAAATCATCCCAATCAGGATTCTGCATTTTAATTATCATCTTAATTATTGCAACCTTATGTGGATTTTCCCAATAAGGACCAGCCGATTGCTTCCAGATTACTAAATCCCATGGCGAAAACGGAACTTTTACATAGACTGGTTCCCCCACACACCTACTGCCTGCCGAAGGGGTGCTATTACGTTTGATGATCCCCCCCCGCTTCATCCCCCGCGGGCGGCGAGCCTGGAGGAGATGATCTGCAGCTCCAGCTCTAGCAGCTGCCGCTCCCCCCTCCTTTTTCACCGCTTTAGCAGACAGTCAGCTTTTCACCTTTTTTTTTTTTCTCCGCAATTTATCAAGGAGAAGCTGCCGGGCACAGGTTTGGACTCCTTTTGCCCTTTTTCTCTCTTCATTTAATTCCTGAGATTATAAACTTTATATGTAATTCCAGTTAGCTGAACAATAGTTACATCCCTCAGCTCCTACCTTTTGTAACTTCTTACAAATGTCAATAAACAGCATATTAAGCATCAATCCCTGACATTAATTTTAGATCCAAATCAGTCTATCCACAGAACAACACTAACTGCAATACAGCTAACTCAATTTACTTTCATGTGTACAGATGCATCTGAAGGGGGAGCAAGGTGGCACTTTAGTAACGGAACCGGTTCTTATTTTGTAATTATTTCCCCAAACAAATTCTTCTGGTACCAAATATAAACATACAAACTAAAATACTGAGCTCAGACACGCAAACCGAATACCGAGTTCAAATATGCAAACAGATCACAATTGCACTTCTTTTTATGCATAAACTGTCCAAACCCCACCTCCTTCTAATGTTTCAGTAAGCGATTTGACGGCGATACGTTTGAATTGAACATATCAGCACAGAAGGATACAGATAACTAACACGGAAAGATAACACAGGTACCAGAACAACAGTAAACACGGATCAAATCACTGGTTTCAACAGTAAATACAGATTAAATCACCAGAACTACAGACCGGGTGCTCAGCAGCACAAATAACCAGACCAGGTACGCACAAATTACCAAACCAGACCAGGTGCCGAGCCTGAGGCACAAATAACCAGACCAGACCAGATGCCGAGCCCGCAGAGGTTTCCCTCTGTCTAACGGTCGGCTGCCTAGGCAATACCCCGGGAGCTCCCTGCCCAACCGAGCATGGCTTTCGCCGCGTCTGACCGGCAGGCTACCAGATGCCTGACCAGCAGGCTACCAGACTAAAACCAGACCAGGTGGGTACCCAATAATCCAGATAAAGCACCTTCTTACCAGTCAGAGGTCTGTCGTGAACAGCAGAGGGTCGGTCGCGTCCGATGCACTCCCCAAGAATACCTCGGTGCTAGCTGGAGCAGGATCGAGATGCGATCCGCCTCAGCAGCCCACGAAGTCCCACCTGGGTCGCCAAAATGTTAGCAATCAGGACATATAACCATGGGCGTAGTTATATGCGGTGCTTTATTTCAGCGTTGGGAAACCAGGGGTTCGCACCCAAAGCTGGCTTCGCTGGTCAGTTTAAGTTACAGAGTATTTATACAGTCCGTTCACATACATATTCATATATTCATTAAGATACGTAACGGTTACTCAACATTGACTGCAACCTCGACTGCAACATCTTGGAACTATTTTGAAAATGTGCAGTGTCCTCTGGTGGTCTTTCAGGGGGTCTTCAGGATGAAGTAAGTAGTCTTCATCACTTCTGTCCCTTCGACCTTTGGGTACTGCACAGGCGTACTACTTCTATAGCTAGATAACTGCTGACTTGCTCAACCTCCGGAGATACTGCATGTACTTCTCCTCACTCTGTGCGTATTTAGGCTAAGATAAAAGCTAGGTTGTTAAGATAAGAGTATACTCGAACACGATATGCTTGAACATCCTTTCAGGGACAGTTTACAAAACTGATTCATCCTTTCAGGAACATTTTGTAAAACTGGTTCTGTTACTAACAGCAGTAGCTGTCTGTTAGAATGATACCTAGAATGGCACTGCTTAGAAAAATGTCCCTTTTTTCCACATTTGAAGCAAGTTACTGAGGCTGTATCATAGACAGGTGTGTGTACAGCTTTTGAAGCCTGTTTGTTTTTACATGGACTGATGAGTCTTACATGACCATTCTGACCGCGTTCATAGCACTTTTGATATTGTGTTTTAGCTGCTGCCATAGCAGCAGCAAGTGCAGTCATTTTATGTTCCACTGAACCGACCTTGGCACAAGCAGTTGGATCCCCTGGCAAAGTTTCAATCACTTTTTGGCAATCTATATTAGCATTATCACGAGCTAGATGTTTTACTAGCAGTCCCCGGACATTCGCATCGAATACCTGATGTTCAACAGACGCTAGTAATTTTTCAACGGAGGAAAGAAACGGCTCTTTAGGACTCTGCTTGATATCAGTATATCTCTGTTTTGGTTCTGCTAGCTCTGCTGTTATAATTATAGCCTGGATCCCTATGGCCTTCACTTGCTCAAGCACTAGAGGAGGCCATTGCGCTTGAAGTTGCGGATCAATAAACTGCCCCGAACCCATCAATACATCCACATCAGTAGAAGAACGGGGATCAGTTTCTGGGAAGCGTGCGTTTACCACTGCTTGTGCCTCAGCCCTTTGCTGCCAAATACTTCGAAACACTGAGAGCTGTACGGGTTGAAAAACAACCTGAGCTAACTGAGAAACATCGTAGGGAGTCATAGCTTCCATAGATAACAAACGTAACAGCTGCATAACCGCAGGGGAGTTAGGCCCGTACTGAGCAGTGGCTTTTTGCAAACCTCGAATTACTTTCCAGGAATAAGAAACGTGCTCATGGGGCCCTCCCCCTGCAGGGTTATGGTATATGACGGGAAACGCCATACAGTCAACAAGTTCAATGAGTGGCGCCTCAATAACAGGGGTAGGAACTGATATACTTTCAGATCAGTCCCAGTCCCCCACCTCCATAGCTTTTTCCTTCACCCTTTTCCAGAAACACACAGGGTCCCGTGGTCTAACTGTAATCGAAGCTGGGGGTAAATCCCAACTTTTTGGTAAGTTCGGTTTACGCTCCGAAACTCTACCCCCACCCTCAGGAATTTGCTCTGCAGCAGCGTGGGAGGGGGGCGGGGGCAGGCTGGGGGGACCCAAATTTACAGGAATTACGTTATTTGGCTCGGTCTGGCTCACCACAGGGGGGTCCTCCCCACCCAAATCTTCAGATAAGGGGGGATAGGAAAAAAAATGTCCATTTTTTTCTTCCGCGACTGATAGCGGAGGGGCAGAGGGTTGGACTGTGATTAATGGCGGTGACACAGACGGCAGAACCGCGGTTGATGATGGTAGAGGAGAGGTTCAAGCCGTGATTGATGACAGCGGAGCAGTTGGTTGAACACACTGCTCTAAGCGGTGCTCCAAGGGCCCCTCCCGAGATCACACATAACCCAACGCTGTTTTTTCATGTGAGTCTTTCATAGCTTTTATCTGATCTTGGGGCCACACACATGTATACGACTCTTTCATAATTTTTTTCAGATCTTGGGGCCACACATACGTATGCTCCTCCTTTACTCCTTTTAACTTTCCAAGAAAGTGCCGCGGATCCTTATCCGTGTCAGATAATATGGATTTGGGCGGTTTTGACGAATCTTTAGTAACAGGGGGGGTCGGAGTAGTACTTAATCTTGCCTTTTCCTCCGAATCTGGCCCAGGAGAGCCAGGAAGACCATCCCCCTCCGCCGCCTCTGCCTGTTGCTGTTTTAACTCTTTCAGAGTATCTAATAACAAGCGCCACGTCGTTAACAGCTCAGTTGCTTCCTTGGACCCTTGGGTAGCACTATCAGTTTATCTCCCAAGTCCATCCATTGTGACACACTAAATGCTGTCACAGGATTAACCTCTAAACCTTGTGCTTTGCCCCATAGTAACATTTTTGTTAAAGTCAGTTCCGGAAGGCTAACACCCTGCTTCTTCAGAAGCAGCTTCCATGTGGATAATATAGTACCCTCTTCTTTAGATAAGTTTCCCGCCATGTTCCCGGTAGCTCACCCACTCCTTAGCGAGGTCTCTTTTCAACGATCCGGATCTTCGGCAGCTCTCCTCGGCTGCTCTTATCAGCTGTACCGGGCTCCGTCTCCACAGCTCTTCTTCGGCTGTTCACAGCTTCACGCTGTCACCTTGTCATGTGAGATCCTCTTCAGGCAGGATCACGTCGGGGTCACCAGATGTCACGGTTGAGACAGACAAACGACATGGACCAAATTCTTTCAAGATGAAAGTGTTAGGTAATAGGTGCCATTTATTGCTACAAGTGCATTTTTATACAATTCTACCAGTTCATGTGTCTTTTCACTATTGGTTACAAGTTACAGCACTAACATCTCATTGGTTAATTTTTCTGTCATCCATGTTATTCTTCTATCCCCTTCTCTCTCACGGGTACAACTCCATATCTTCGGATACTCCTTTACTCCCATCCTTCTCAAGGGTAAAACTTAATATCTTCAAGGCTGATCTCTACTCCCATATTTTCTGTCAAGGATTCCACGGACCCGCTGCAGTTTCCCACAGCCACCTCCTCCCTCTTACAAAGGCTGATGAAGAGAAGCATGTGCAGAGGCTCACAGAGGGTCTTGAGGTCACCCAACGGACCAGAAAGAGACCCCTGAATGTGAGGCCACGCAGGCACAGATGACTTCTAGCAGGTGAAGCGGAGATTCTTCAAGCCTGTGCGGTTAAGCCTGGATTGCGAAACAAAGGTGGAGATTGGCCTCAAACAATGGGAGCGAGGTGGGGTGAAGAAGCATAAAGATGGTTCCTGACTGGACATCACTGAGATCTCCCCACCAAAGGATCACGGATCATGACGGAGGACCGGCAGGATGCAGTTCGGAACCTGGGACCATAGGGACGCCTTTGGACCCGTGGTGGTAACCAACCCTCTTTTTCCCTCTTTTTTTTTTCTTTCCCTTTTTCTCTACTCACGCTATCATGTGCTACTTTATGGACAAAATAATAAAGTAACACTCTTTGATTGAATTATAATACCTTGGCATTTTGGTTGTCTTAATTTTGCACTTTGAGATCAAGCTGAATGAACGATCACAAGTCCATCACCAAATGGACCATGACAAGGAGCCAACGAGGAGAGGTGTGCTGCTGGACCTTGTCCTAACAAACCAAGAAGATCTGGTTTGGAGATGTCATAGTTGGGGGCAGTCTCGGCTGCAGCAACCACGAGATGGTGGAGTCCAAGATCCTGTGTGGAAGAAGCAGGACAAGAAGTAGGACTAAAACCATAGACTTCAGCAGGGTGAAATTTGGCCTCTTCAAGGTCCTCCTTGGAAGAATCCCATGGGACAGGGCTCCAGAAGGTAGGAGGGTCCAAGAGAGCTGGCTAATATTCAAACATCACTTCCTCCAAGTGCAACACCAATGCATCCCTATAAGGAAGAAATCAAGTATAGGAGTAAGAGGCCAGTAAAGGTGAGTAAGAAGCTCCTGTCAAAACTCAGGTGGAGGAAGGAGGTTTATGTAATGTGGAAAAAAGGACAGACCACCTGGGAGGAATACAAGCAGGCTGTTAGAGTGTTCAGGGATGCGGTGAGTAAGACCAAGCTCCAACTAGAAGTAAATCTGGCGGGTTACGCTCTTCACACCCACTGCACTGGAAACAAATGGGAAGGCAGAGAATTATCTCCTCCAAGAGTCTGGCTTTGAAAGCCCTGGGCATAATTTTCCTTGATGGGAATACATCAAGGAGTCCAAAGGGCTCCGGAAGGCTGGAAAGACAATTTACTTGTGCTTACTTGCTGTTTCCACTCAGACAAGATCTCTGCATGGCATCCACAGTGCAAAGAACTCATGGGCATCCTCCTGCCTGCCATGCTGGAAATTTCTAAGAAAGAAGAAGTTACTAGTTCTCTCCTACAGGAATGGCAAAAAACATATCACAGTATCACAGTATCACAGTATGTTTGGGATTGGAAGGGACCTCAAAAGATCATCTAGTCCAATCCCCCTGCTGGAGCAGGAACGCCCAGGTGAGGTCGCACAGAAACATGTCCAGGTGGGTTTTGAATGTCTCCAGAGAAGGAGACTCCACAACCTCCCTGGGCAGCCTGTTCCAGTGCTCTGTCACCCTCACTGAGAAGAAGTTTTTTCTCAAATTTAAGCGGAACCTCTTGTGTTCCAGCTTGATCCCATTACCCCTTGTCCTATCATTGTTTGCCACCGAGAAGAGCCTGGCTCCATCCTCATGGCACTCACCCTTTAGATATTTATAAACATTAATGAGGTCCCCCCTTAGTCTCCTCTTCTCCAAACTAAAGAGCCCCAGCTCCCTCAGCCTTTCTTCATAAGGGAGATGCTCCACTCCCTTCAGCATCTTCGTTGCCCTACGCTGGACCCTCTCCAGCAGTTCCCTGTCCTTCTTGAACTGAGGGGCCCAGAACTGGACACAATATTCCAGATGTGGTCTCACCACGGCGGAGTAGAGGGGAAGGAGAACCTCTCTCGATCTACTAGCCATCCCCCTTCTAATACACCCCAGGATGCCATTGGCCTTCCTGGCCACAAGGGCACAGTGCTGGCTCATGGTCATCCTGTTGTCCACCAGGACCCCCAGGTCCCTTTCCCCTACACTGCTCTCTAATATGTAATTTCCCAACCTATACTGGAACCTGGGGTTGTTCCTGCCCAGATGCAGGACTCTACACTTTCCCTTGTTAAATTTCATCAGGTTATTCCCCACCCAACTCTCCAGCCTGTCCAGGTCCCGCTGGATGGCAGCACAGCCTTCTGGTGTGTCAGACACACCTCCCAGCTTAGTGTCATCAGCAAACTTGCTGATAGTACACTCTATTCCCTCGTCTAAATTGTTAATGAATATATTGAATAATATTGGCCCCAGCACTGACCCCTGAGGCACTCCACTAGATACTGGCCTCCAACTAGACTCCGCACCACTGACTACCACTCTCTGGCTTCTCTCCTTAAGCCAGTTTGCAACCCACCTCACTCGTCTATTGTCTAGACCACACCTCCTCAACTTAGCTGTGAGGATGCTGTGGGAGACTGTGTCAAAGGCTTTACTGAAGTCAAGGTAGACCACATCCACCGCTCTGCCATCATCCATCCACCTTGTTACATTCTCATAAAAGGCTATGAGGTTGGTCAAGCATGACTTACCCTTGGTAAAGCCATGCTGACTGCCCCTAATAACCCTCTTATCCTTGATATGCCTTGAGATGGCACCAAGGATTAGCTGTTCCATTACTTTCCCAGGGACAGAGGTGAGGCTGACCGGTCTATAATTACCCGGGTCCTCCTTCTTGCCCTTTTTGAAGACCGGAGTGACATTTGCTTTCCTCCAATCCTCTGGCACCTCTCCTGTTTCCCAAGACTTGGCAAAGATGATGGAGAGCGGTCCAGCAATGACTTCAGCCAGCTCCCTCAGCACCCGCGGATGCATCCCATCTGGACCCATGGATTTATGGATGTCCAGACTATTTAATTGCTCCCTAACCCAGTCCTCATCAACTAAAGCAAACTCCTCCATTGACCTGGCTTCATCTGGGATCTCAGGGGTACAGGCCTCCCCAGGACAGCCTCCGGCAGAGTAGACAGAGACAAAGAATGCATTCAGTAATTCTGCCTTCTCTGTATCTTCTGCCACCAGGGCACCCACCCCGTTCATTAGTGGGCCTACATTGCCTCTGGTATTAGTTTTATCAGCTATGTATTTGTAAAAGTTCTTTTTGCTGTCCTTGACCCCTCTCGCCAGCTGTAATTCTAAGGAGGCCTTGGCTATCCTAGCTGCCTTCCTACATCCTCTAACAGCAGCCTTATATTCTTCCCAAGTGGCCAGCCCCTGCTTCCACAACCTGTAAACTCTCCTTTTCTGCTTGAGCATACCCAACAGATCCCTATTCAACCACGCAGGCCTCCTGGCTCCCTTCCTTGACTTCCTTCGTGTGGGGATGCTCTGATCCTGAGCGTGGAAGAAGCAGTCTCTGAATGCAATCCAGCTATCTTGGGCCCCTTTTCCTTCAAGCAGTCTTGCCCATGGGATTTCCCCCAGCAATTGCTTGAAAAGGCCAAAGTTAGCCCTGCTAAAGTCCAGGGTTGCAATTCTACTTGCTATTCTGTTCCTGCCACCCAAGATGCTGAACTCCACCATCTCGTGGTCACTGCAAAGTACCTGAAATGGCTTATGGGTGAGGACTCTGGCAACCGCTCAAGGCTCGATGGCACTGGCTGAGGAATGCAGGACCTCGTTAACACGCGCTTCCATTCTGCACATCACGCAGAAGCCTTCCTGGCTGCCTGAAGAGGGAGAGAGGGAAGCTCCACAGGTCAGCAAAATATCCACAGTGATGGGAAAGCTAATGGAGATCTTGAAGTTCTATGAAGGGTGTCCACTCCTCTTGTCCCAAGGTGCCAGTGTCCCAACAAGCACAGGACATTTTAGTGCACAGAAAACGTTCTTCAGAGGGATGCAGAACTGATGAAAGTTTTCTGTGCAATAAGCGAAGGAGTTTAATTTGCAGGAATGTGGAGTGAGACAGAATGAAGTGTCTTTCTGAAGATGAACACATCCAGATACAACAAGCGGCTTCTACGCTTGCATGTTCAAAGAACAGCCCTGTACAAGGAAGGGCTGCTTTTCTCCTAAATCAGCTCCAGATTCTGGGCAATGCCCAACAGGTGTACAAGGAAATGTTCCCAAAAGTACTGATAGGCCCGGCTGTGCTCCCCAGAGAGCAGGTGGTTGGCCAGAGGGGGGGTGTAGGTCAAGCACTGCAGGACAGAGTTGAGGAAGCACGTGTTGCCCAGGTTGTGCAGTCCCGCTCCAGCTCTCTGGCTGTGCTGCCAGGCCATGCAAATCTTCTCTGGGGGAAAGAGGATCCTCTGCGGCGGAGCCATTCCCTCAGCAACGACTGCCAAGAAACCACATTGGAAGAGAGATGTGATGACACTGCTTCAGGAAAGCACGTTTTAAAAGTCGAGTTCTCTACAGGAGCACCCAGGACAACCAGGTCAAACCTCCGGCACAGAAACATTGCAGCAAGCCTAACACGGCCATTGAAATTTGCTGCTCAAGAAACCGTTTTGGAAAACAGCATGTTCCCCTGCTCCCTGCTTGGCTGAAAGTCCAACAAACCCCCACTGGTTTCTGTGCTTTCTTTCCCTCTAGAGCCATGAATTGCATTACCAGGTCAAGTTTTCCCTTTTCCTGACTGTAACTTGAAAAAGCAAGTACCTGGCACAGAAAGTAACCCTACTGACATCAGATCTTGCTGCGAACAACGCCTTTCAAACTCCGTACATAGTGGTAGGGAGTGACAAAACACATTTCGCTGTGTCTAATTGAGAACACCTTGGTAAGTCTGGCTGCTCTCAAGAAATGCCCCAGAATTCCCTCCAGGCCATCAGCACATCAGCATTCAGGGATGGAGCACCAGCCACATCTATTGCCTTTGGGGATTCACAAAGCCTGAGGCTGCTGGTGACACTGCTACTCACCAGAGTCATTCCCCATTGCGGCCAGCGCTCCTCTCAGGAACAGAGGGCAAAGCTCTGGATGACAAAGGATATCAGGATGTGCTCCAGAAAGAGAAGATGAGCGCCAGTGCCGTCACCTGATTCCAAATAAATAATTGTACCTCAACAAAATGACTAAAAAAGACCCAAAATGAAGCCCACAAACAGCATTTGCCACCAGGAGTGTTTCAGTGACTCTGAACTGCTGCAGAGCTGCAAGGCTGATGGCCTCACCACACTGTCACAGGGCCCCAGTTCACAGCAGTTTCAAAGGCCTTTGGAAAGACTCCAATGCACGTTACCTGCTCTGCAGAGGAGCTGCTGCTGACCTGTTGCCAGCGCTGACAGCAGAGCCCTCTGGCTCTCCAGCCCACCTCTTCCCACCTCGTGTGTGGCAGTGACCGGCTTTCATCTGCTACTTTAATGGCTGCCTTTGCCGAGCTCCTTTTCTGTTTCCCTTCTTACTGCATCAGTCAGGGCGGGCTTCTTGTAATTCTAGGCTGAGCCCAGTGCCTCAGACTGCACTGCCACCCCTGCTTACCTGTCCCAGGATATGGTAAAGAAATAAGATTTAGCAAAAAGGAACTCTACCCACAGCATGTATGTGGCCAGTCTATACTGGTGTAATAGCTCAGCCTACAGCTCAGAAGGTATAGACCAGCCTCGACTTTTATCCCAGGATCTGGACAAATTTGAGAACTGGGCAATCACCAACCACATGAAGTTCAACAAGAGCAAGTGCTGGATTTTGCACTTGGGACATGGCAACCCTGGCTGTACAGACAGATTGGGGGACGAGGTGCTGGAGAGCAGCTCTGCAGAGAGGGACCTGGTGGTTCTGGTCAACAGCAAGTTGAACATGAGCCACCAGTGTGTCCGGCAGCCAAGAGGGACCTGTGTCCTGGTGCATCCAGCACAGCACGGCCAGCCGGGCAGGGATGAGATTGTCCCGCTCTGCTCTGCGCTGGGGCGGCCTCACCGGGGGCATTCACTGTGTGCAGGGCTGAGGACACAGGAGAAAAGGATATAAAGCTACTGCAGAGTGTCCAGAGGAGGCTACGAAGTTAGTGAAGGGTTTGGAGGGGAAGCTCTATCAGGAGCAGCTGAAGTCCCTGGGTTTGTTCAGCCTGGAGAAGAGGAGACTGAGGGCAGAGCTCATGGGGCTGCAGGTTCCTCAGCAGGGGAGCTGAAGGGGCAGGGCTGAGCTCTTTTCTCTGGTGACCAATGAAAGAACCCGAGGGAATGGGAGGACGATGTCCCAGGGGAGGGTCAGTTGGACATGAGGAAAAGGTTCTTCACCCAGAGCTGCTGGACACTGGAACAGGCTCCCCAGGGAGGTGTCATGTCCCCAAGCCTGACAGTGTTCAAGAAGAGACTGGACGACGTCCACTGAGAGGACGTACGTGCTGGATCAGCCCCGTCCTGTTCCCAGCCTCTCCTCGGACTCCAGCACTCGTCTGGCGCTGGTTGGGCTGGAGCTCAGCCTCTGCTTGGAGTTTTGGTGAAGAACCCTGAGGTGCTTTGGCCAGAATAAGTCTTGAGAGGGAGGAAACCTCTGGAGCCCTTGAAGTATCATGCCAGGGCACGGCCGGGCTCAGGAGAAAGCGGGGAACAAACCTCCGAGGATGCACAAAGTCGCTGTCACGGCTTTGCCCCAGGGCCAGATCCCAGGCAGAAGTGCCCAGCAGAGACTTACAAAGACGACAACATCTCTGGGGGCGCTGATGATGGACCCAGAGGGAGAGGCTTCCTTGGAGACGTGCTGCACGGTGACGGTGCTCAGATGGACTCATGCTGGCAACCGGATGACCACCTGGCCCTGACATCCTTGGAAAGGCCAGCAGTTCCCTGGGGAAACACCCAGCTGCAACCAGAACAGCAGAGAAATGAAGCGTGAGAGAGCGCTGGGGCCAACACAACTGCCCCCGGGGCTTGCAGCGCAGGCACCGGGGTGTCTGTGGAGTCTGCTGCAGCTGGGAAATGCTCCTGAGCTCAGTCCCCAAGTTCTCAGGAAGGAAGGAAACCAGCACTGAGGATTTCTGCTGCCATACCTGCAGAACAGCCTCAGGAGGGTTGAACGCATGAAGCAGCCGTAAAGCCCAGCAGATCCAATTCCCTTCGCAGCTGTAGGTCTGGGAAGTTCTCCGCGTGTCGACGGCGGCACCTGGAAGGAAGGGAGGGCAGATGACTGCAAGAGGAGGACTCGGTGCTCAGACATGATTTGTGAGGCCGCTGCCAGCTCTTCATTTTTTAGGCCTGTCTGCCGCGATTGAGGGATGGGATGCAGTTTGATGCAAACAAAATGTCGGCTTTATTAGTGTACTTCACATACATTTATACTTTTCCTCAGCAACGTGTTTCGAGCTGATTGGTGTTCCTGATACTGTGCTACAGGCTGATTGGTCTACACTGTACACTAGACATTCACAGATTGGCTAATGCTAAGACATTTTCTTAAACAGTTACTACCTTAACTCAAGCAGTGTTCCTTGTGCAGGAACAGTAGTTCCTCTTTTACAGAACGATTGTTCTACAACCTTACTAACTCGTGATCCTCGTCTAAACATAGAGTCAGCACTCTCTATTCCTTCTATGTAAGGTTCTTGCCTTTATCCTTCCCATGGCCTGTGACCAACAAGTTCCAACACGTCTCCTTTTACCAGCTGATAAGTGCTGGGAGTTTTGTTGAGGCCAGCCAAATCCTGTCCCACACCTGTCCTCATTGCCGCTTTGGAGAGCAGCGCCGGGAGCACGGCTGGGCTGCTTGTGTCCTGGCCTCCCCACAAGCCCCTGCTGCACACTGGCTTTTGGCCAGGACAGTGAGCCAGCCGTCCAGCCCAGAGCCCTCCCTGCAGACAGGGGGATTCGCAAGCCGTAGAGTCTTCTTCATAGAATCACAGAACCATTTTGCTTGGAAGAGGCCCTCAAGATCGAGTCCATCCGCTATCCCAACACCGTCACTATCCCATGTCCTGAGAACCTCATCGGTGTGTCTGTTCAACCCCTCCAGGGCTGGTGACTCCAGCACTGTCCTGGGCAGCCTGTTCCAATGCCCGACAGCCCTTTGGGGAAGAAATTGTTCCCCAGATTCAACCTCAACCTCCCCTGGCGCAACTTGAGGCCGTTTCCTCTGCTCCTGGTGCCTGTTCCTGGGGAGCAGAGTCCGACCCCCCTGGCTCCAAGCTCCTTTCAGGCAGTTCAGAGATCAGAAGGTCTCCCCTCAGCTCCTGTTCTCCAGATGAACCCCCCAGGTCCATCAGCTGCTCCCATCACACTTGTGCTCCAGCCACTTCCCCAGCTCCGTTTCTCTCTCCAGAAGCCTCTGTCAGCTTCCCCATGCTGCTCCCCACCCCACAGGCCATGTGTCACTGCATCCCAGCTCCCACCCCAACCCGGGTGTGAGCAGCCAACTTCCTACCCACTCGTCTGGCAGCAGCTTGGCCCCGCTGCCTCCCCTGCCGGCTCTTGGTTGGCCTTGATCTCCAAGGAGCCTCTGGAGGCCTCTTGGCATCTTTGGGGTGCCCTTCTCCTGGCCATGGCTGGCAAGGGCGGGCTCCCCGCTCAGCGCAGCACTTGGCCTGTCCAGGCACCAACAGCTCGAGCAGCCCAACAGCACCCGCAGCAGGAGCTGCCTGCCCAGGGCAACAGCCAAATGGCAGCTGGGGCTCCTTCCCCGGGCGGGAAGGCCACGCTGGCCAACTCTGACATTGCAGTGGTGGCTCTGACATCAGACTGGGGTTCCCCACGGCTGAGCAGGGCGGGGACACCCTGCGGGCTCTGCTGGGGCGACACGGCTGCCGCCTGCCCGCACCCGCAGCAGATGAGCCAGATGAACGGGGACGTTCATGGGGTGAGGAACGTGGTTTCTAACAGCCCGCAGGGAGGGAGATGGGATGAGCGCAGGTTCTGAGCTGCAGACAGGCAAATTTGGGTCTTGTCCTGTGGCTTCGAGTAGGGGAGCTGGCAGAGGCATCGACCCCCCAGCCATACCAGCAGCAGTTTGGTGCAGGCTCCAGAGGAGGGAAAGGCCAGAGCAGCAGCTGAGCCCAGAACTGCCGCTGGGAAACCCTGAGGAAGCAAATAACACACCGAACTGTGACAAGATGTGGGTGCACGGAGCCTCGTGCAGACCTTTCCCATCGTCTGCCACTGCGCTACAAAACAGCCACTTTGTTCCATCAATACAGCAGCCTGGGGAGCTGCTGTGAGCTCTCTGCTGAGCAAGCTGCCCGTACAGCCATGGTTGTGCTGCTCACAGATCAGTGGACGAGCCCAATTTAAGTCTCACATCAATCACTTAGCTTAACTAAAGGCCTCCTAGATAGAACGAATCACCCAGAATGACAAGGTTGTGTGATTTTTAATATCCTCTTTGCTTCATGGTACTTAGGGAGCTGAATTTGCTGAAATCTGAAGCTGTAAAATTCTGCTGGTATTCACCAAAACAGCTCCAGACTGCACTGAGCACCTGTGTGATCAGGTCTGGTTCACACTTTGCTGTGAAGAACGGAGTCAACTGGGGAGTAAATAAATTACTTCAAGGCCAAGGCGAAGACATCACAAACATCTGCACAACGGGGCCTGTTCTGCTCTTTGCTGGGAAGAAAAGGATTTATTTGCACTGAACAGAACCTTCAAGGTGATGGACTAGAAGCAATATTGGCAGTTTAACAAACCAAAGGCCCGTTCAAGGTCAGTGAATCATCCAACAAGGAGCAAGAAGAGCCCAGACTGAAATTTCACTGTTGGACAGAGTCATGGTGTGAATGGGCTGGAAAGATCTAAAAGTTGCTGGTTTCTGTGCTCAGCAACAGCCATGAGAAGAAGCAGAGCTGTCAGGAGGGAAGCTCGAGAAACAGGAAACTCCCGAGGAAGCTCCGCAGGGAAGAGGAAGCATCCGAGAGGTGTGGACGTAAGGGAGGAAAGAAAGACGAATTCAGAAATAGGGCTGGTTTTAGGAAAGCCAGAGCTCTTGTCCAGTTGACACCTGCACAGCAGGATGAGCTGTCGCGGCTTCAGGAGCAGCTCCAGAAATGAAGAGAAGCTGCAGCGGTGTGAGGTGTTTGTGTCCCTCTGGCTGCCGTTTTGAGCCCTGAGGTGATTCTGGTGCCCCAGGGGCTGCCGTGTTGTTTGGAGGCAATTCTGGTGCCCCTGGGGCAACATGGGGCAGTTTCTGGCAGTTGTGGGGTGATGCGTGACAACATATGAGGGGGAATGGGACAGTGACCCCAGCATCTGGGGCTGCCCTTCCCCCCAGTCTCCTTTTATAATGTTGATTTATTGAAATAAAAAAATAAAAGTGACTTTAGGAAAAGTAAGAAGCCCCAATTTTGGGGCAAGATGGGAGGGAACGCTCCACTGTGGGGCCAGGACCAACGTGGGGGTCACAGGCCCCAAGTGAGGGGTGCAGGGTCCAGGTGTGATCACCCCACCCCCCAGTTTTCAGGTGAAACCAGGTGTTTTCAGAGTTCCTTTCCAAAAACAACTTTATTGCCATGACCCAACACCCTTCCTGGACACCTGGGTCCCTCCAATCTGTGGGTCGTGGACTCCTGAGTCCCCCCAGATGTGGGTCCGGGACTTCTGGGTCCCTCCAATGTTGGTCCGGATGCCTGGGTCCCCCCTCAGCCCTGCAGGGCAGCAGCCAGTGCCTCCCGGATGCGCCGTGCAGCCGCCCCCTCCTCTTCATCTTCATCTTCCTCCCCCTCCCCCTCATCCTGCCCCTCCACGTCCCCCTGCCGCTCGCCGTCCCCATCCTCCGCCGCGGGGCTCAGCCAGTGGCGGGGACAGGGCTCCCCACGGGCCTGGCACACGTTGTGCAGCAGCACGCAGGCCACCAGCAGCGTGGGCAGGAACCCCAGGTCCGTGTCGTTGCGCTTTTGCAGGCACCGCCAGCGGCCCCGCAGCCGCCCCACCGCCCCCGCGGCGGCCGCCCGCGCCGCCGCTGCCCCCGCGTTGAACCGCCGCCGCCCCCGCCGCCCCCGCGCCTCCGCCCCGCCGAACGGCCGCAGCAGCCAGGGCAGCAGCGGGTCGCCGGGGCGGCCCAGCAGGTACGCGGGGACTGTCACTGCCCCCAGCTGCGCGGGGGGCGCGGGGCAGAGCCCACCCCGCTGTGCCCGCCGGTACAGCGCCGAGCGCCGGAGGCTGACACCCGGCGGCATCACCTCGACGTCCCAGAAGCAGCCGCGGGCGTCGACGGCGGCCTGCAGCTCCACGGCGTGCCAGCCGCGCCCCGCGCTGTAGCTGGCGGCGTCCTCGGCGGGAGCGCGGATGGGGACGCGCAGCCGCGCCAGCACCCCTGCCAGCTGCGGCAGCGCAAACCCGCCCGCGGCGGCCGGCGGGGCGGCGAAGGCCGGGGCCAGGTTGGCCACGACGGCCTCGCAGACGTCCCGCAGGATCTTGCAGACGGTGGAGCGGGAGACGCCGAACTGCTGCTCCACCGCCCGGTACTCGGTGCAGGCGCCCAAGCGCCAGAGCGTGAGCGCCAGGCGCACCTCGGCCGGCACCGCGCGCCGCATGCACGTGTCGCGCCGCTCGATGGCCGCGCGCAGCCGCCCCGCCAGGAAGTCGAAGGTGGCCGGGCCCAGGCGGAAGTTCTCCCGCCACTCCCCGCGGCTGAACGCCTTGGCCCGCACCGTCTCCCAGAAGGCCGAGCTCCGCGCCTTGCTCCACAGCCGCCGCTCCCGCCCCGGGGCCGCCGCCGGGGCCCGGGCTGCGCCCAAGCGCTCCCTCAGCCACAGCGAAACGAAGAGGCGGCGGCTCCGCGCCTGCGCCCGGCGGTGCCGGGAGCTCCGGAGGCGCCGTGCGGCCTCTCGCAGCCGCCGCCCCCGCTGCAGCCGCAGCAGCGAGAGGCCGCAGAGGGCGACGGCGCCGCGGGAAAGCGCGGCCGCCGCCGCCGCGGCCATCTTGGGGCTGGGAGGGGGGGTGGCTGCACTGCGCAGGCGCGGAGCCGTGGCTGCATACACTGCGCGTGCGCGGCGAGTGTGGGTTGGGGGGGATTCCCGCCCTAAGGGGCACAGCCAATGGGCATCAGAGGCCGCCTCCAGGCCAATCGCGGCTCGGGACGGGTCCTGACGGACGGTGACACGCAGGCTGTGCGGCCAATGGCGGTGCCGGGGGAGTGGCCACGCAGCCGGCCCCGGGAGCAGCAGCCCGGCCATGGCGGTTCGTTCCGCCGCTGCTGCCGGAGCGCCGCTGCCACGGGCGGTTCCTGCGGCTGCAGCGGCTGCGCGGGGCGGGGCGGGGGCCCGGGGGTGCGGCCCCGCCGGCCGGTGCCGGGCGGTCGCCGTGTTGCCCTCGGGCAGCAGGGGGGGTGGGTCCCGTTGATCCCCCCCGCGCAGTTCCGCGGTTGAGAATCCTCCTCAGCAACGCGCCGGGACCGCGATCGCCGCCGGTTCCGTCCCGGGTGAGCGGCGGGGGGGCGGGTTTGGTTGTTCCGGAGGGTTGTGGGGGGCACGGGGCGGGTCTGGGGGTGCAGGGGAGCTGTAGGGGGGTTGGGGTGCAGCCGGCAGGAGGGACCAGGTTTGGGGGCCCTGGGTCTCTTTGGCGGGGGGAGGCGCTGCTGACCGGCCTGCCCCCAGCGAATACTCCTCCAGGGACCCCCGCACATCCCGATCGCTCCCCGCCCCCCGCGACTCCCCCAAATCCCCCTGAACCCCAGTCCCCCTTTTTTACCCCAAAACAGCCCCAAATGTACCCCCCAATGTCCCCTTGACACACACTCCACCCAACCCCCCCGCACCAAGGTCTCCAGTGTATTAATTAACCGTGTAAAATTAAACATGACGTCTGAATGTTAAATAAAAACCAAAAAATTTTGAAGTTTTATTGAAGTTTTTATTGAATTTTTGTTTCATGGAAGGGAATGTTGTGGTAAATTTACTGGGATTAATGTTTTGCTTTAAAAACTTTTTGTATCTCAAAAGTGACCTAAACAGTTTGATGAAGAACGTTTCAAATTAAATTAATTTCCAATTAAATTTCTTGGGATTAGATGTCCATCAGAGGTAGCGGTGATCTGTAGAGCCTTGGGCTTAAAAACCACTGCATTGGTCCCTCTCCACATTAAAAATCCATAATTAAACAGTTAAATATTTTCTGTAATTAAAAATCCTGTAATCTGCATTCTGTAATTTAAAAATTCTGTGATTAAACAGTTGAATAGCCAATATCACTCTGATCACATGACTAAATCTCTTGATTTAGGCCTCAACTCAGTTTGTTCCCACCAATAATTAATATTTCTGTGCAAAATCCTTTCATTTCCCCCCCGTGCCAGCGGGGGGACCCAGAGGACCCGCCCGGGCTCCCCCAGGTTTGGGGAAGCAGCACTGGGGAGGGGCCACTTTTTCCCCCAGGTACAAATATAGAGGCAATTTGTACAAAAACTCTAAAGTGGGGGGGACGGCAACTTGGGAACCCCCCAAAACACCACGGGGGGGTCCACATCACCCCATGTGCCCCATCACTTTTGGGGTGTCAGAGCCCCCGCACACACATGCAGCTGCCCCTTGGGGGTCCTGGGTGGGTTGTGAGGTCCCTGGGGGGCTGGAGGGAAGAAAGGGGTTATTGGGGGGGACCCTGGGTTTGGGGGGCATCCCAGGGGTTCTTGTGAGTGTCCCTGTGGGGCTGGGGGGGTCTCAGTGGTTTCTGGGATCCCTGGGGGAGTCCCTGAGATCCTGGGGTTTCTCTGGGGGAAAAAAGAATTTGGAGGCTGGGAGGGAACTTTGTGAGAGGAGAAGTGAAACATTCCCTCTGTTTTACAAGGCCGAGCTCAGCCCCAGCTCCTTCTCAGAGGTTCCGTTCAGCAGGGCCTAAAGCAACGAACCAAAAATGGTTTGAAGTTTCTTCCTCATGTCCCGCCTGAATCTCCCCTCCTGTAGCTGAAAACCATCACCCCTTGTGTCCTGGTTTTGTTAAAAACAAGTTTCTCTTTCAGTGAATTTGCCTGTCAGCTAAAGCTTCATATTAACTGCATTTTCCTGGAGAACCAGACACATGTTTTGGTAAACCTGGCAATGGAATGCAAACTTATTGATAAGCACGGATGGACATCTCGCGAGAGGGGTGACGAGAAGCAAGTGACCAAGAAACTGACCAACTGTGTATAACATCCCATTCACGTGAATACTTCATATAAAAGTGGGAGATCAGGAGGATCTCGTTTGCTTTCCCTTTTGCCCTTTTCCCTTCTGCTTATGGCCGACATTAGGAGAGGACCTTGCTAGTCGTCCCTGCGAACTGAGGCCAATGACAGACTGAATCCAGCTCCGATTGGCTGCAGAGTCCAGTCCAGGACTTTGGGTGTTGGCTTGTGAACTGAGGCCAATGACAGACTGAATCCAGCTCCGGTTGGCTGCAGAGTCCAATCCAGGACTTTGGGTGCCTGCTCTGCAGTTGCTGAGACTTTCAAGATTGGTTTTGTATATTTTGTATTATTTTCTCTATTCTTATTAGTAGCATTAGTAAAACATTGTTAATTTTTCCAGCTCTCTTCTCTCTGTCCTTCTTTCCCTCCCGATCGCCTGTCCTGAGTGGGAAGGGGGGAGAGGGAGGGGCACAAAGGGGGAAGTGGGGGGGGAGAGGGGGTTAGCAATATATCTGCCAGGGTTTTATTGTCACCCCGCAATCTTAACCCTCGACACCTTGTCACGTCGCAACAGGCCCTGCTCAAAAGTCTCAGGATTACGTGGATCATGTCTTTGCTCAACAGGGGCCTCACTTGTGGCCTCTGCTCTGTTTGAGGGAAGAAGGGAGAAAGAAACAATTTCTTTTTTTCGTTCCAAAACAAATGTTTTAACTGGATGTTGGTGCATCTTGAGATGGGCCCTTGAGTCCTCTGCAACTTCTAAATCTTTCCAAAGTGACCCTTAAACAGTATTATTCCCTGAAAATAAAAGCTTCCGAACAAATATGAGGCCTTGGTACTTGTTTTAAAAACGTTCTTTAAGCTTCAGTGACTGTTCGCTGCTGCCCTTATCTACAGTCATACTGAATAAAGCGATACAGAAAGCTCGATGTATTCACGAGGTGTTAATGTCGACATCTCGTTATCTGTATTCTCTCCGAGAAAGCAAAAGTAACTCCAAACACTGATGCCGTCCCAGTTCTGGTGCAAGAGGAAGCCGTGGAAACCATCTTCATGCGACTCATTAGCTGACGTCCCTTCCCGGCCGTTTTGCTGCAGGTCACCAGACTATCGACACCTCTGGATTGGTCACGGACCTGATGGGAGCCGAGGGAAAACGGAAAGGGAAGGTTGGATCCCGTGGGAAATGGGGACAAGAATCAAGGACCGCGCTACTGCTGATCCTCTTCATCACTCGTTGTGAGGAAGGTGCCTGAGGGAGAAGAGAGAACAGCCACCGATGTCCCCCAGCGCAAGATGGACAATGGTTCCTGGGGCAAAGAGGTGATCTAGGGCATGTGGAAAGGAAAAGATCCCGAAAACATGACAGCCCCAAGATGCCACATCCAGTGTGCAGCTTCCCCCGAGCTTCCTCCCAGCTGTGGTCAGCGGCTTCTCCTTCATTATCAGCCCTTCCTGCCCCACTGATTGCCCAGCTCGTGTCAGATGGCTGGAGAAGGTGGTTCAGAAACACCGGGCAGGACAAGGCCAGCAGGCAGCTCGCTGCTCTCCTGGAGAGGCCGCCACGGAGCCCTGAGAAGCCCCTGGGTCATGTGCCGTGATGGTCACAGCCTCGTGATGCTTCTGGGTGAGTGTCTCATCCTCCCCTTGCTGCTCCTCCCATACAGCTATCTTTTTTCTCATTTCTTCCCCTCTTCTTTTCCTTTCTTTCATAATTTCCCCTTCTTCTGCCTTATACCCCTCTCAAGTCTCTCTTTTGCTGCTGTCATCTCTTCTTTCTTCCTCTCTCCTTTCTGTTTTTTGATCCCCTCTTCCCTCCTGTCTTCATCATCCTCTCTCCATCTCCCTTTCCGTCTCCTCCTCTCCTCCATATGTAATTAATATTCATTTAATTAATGTAATTAATATTCATTAATTTATAATAATTGCATAATTACATAACTACATAATTCATGTAATTAATATTCATATTCACATATTCTATATATTCATATAGAATTCTGTATATTTGTAAAATTCATCTATTTCTTGGCTGAGCTGATGGAATTAGTTCTGTCCTGTCAACTGCAAATCTAAATTCTGAGGACAGGACCAATTGGGCTGAAAACTCGTTGCCATGGTGCTCCTGGAGACGTGCCCAACATGTGACACAATAAGGTCTCCCTGGAGGCTTCTCTTCTCACAGAACCCCATTCTGGTTTGGGATGAAGGGACCTCTGGAGGTCATCCAGTCCAACCGCTCTGCTAACACACGGTCACCAGAGCAGATCACACAGGTGGGTCCAGATGGGTTTGGATGTCTCAGAGAAGGAGACTCCACACCCACTCTGGGCAGCCTGGGCCAGGCTCTGGCACCTCCCAACAAAGAAGTTTCTCCTCATGTTCAGATGGATCCTCCTGTGTTTCAGTCTGTGCCTGTTGCCCCTCACCCTGGCGTTGGGCACCACTGAACAGAGTCTGGTCCATCCTCTGACACCCACCCTGAGATACTGATCCTATTGATCACATCCCTTTCAGCTTCTCTTCTCCAGCTGAACAGCCCCAGCTCTCTCAGTCTCTCCTGATTAGAAAGATGCTCCAGACCCCTCAGCATCTTTGTGTCCCTCCACTGGACTCCCTCCAGTAATTCCTTGTCCTTCTTAAACTGGGGAGTCCAGAACTGGACCCAGAACTCCAGATGCGGCTTCACCAGGGCGGAGCAGAGCGGGAAGATTCACCTCTCTCGACCTGCTGCTCACACTCTTCTTAATATCCCCCAGGTACTCTTGGCCTCTTGGCCACAAGGACACATTGGTGACTTGTGGCCAACCTGATGTCAACCAGAACTCCCAAGTCCTTCTCCGCAGAGCTGCTTTCCAGTGGGTCCACCCTCAAACTGTACTGGTACTGGACCCCCGTCTGTCCCAGGAGATATTCCATGCCACTAACATGGTGCTTATCAGTAAAAAGGCAGGGAAGGGGGGTTGGAGGGCAGCCATCGCTCAGGGTCTGCTGGATCTCCCTGTGCTTGTGGGAGCCCATGAGTCTTTGCATCACGTGTTCCGTTTTTTTCTCTCTTCCTCTTTCAATTACTTATCTCACTTTTTTTTTATCTTAGCCCATGAGTTTTCTTACTTTTGCTCATCATATTCTTCATTCCCATCCTGCTGAGGGGTGCATGGAGTTGGTCTGCCAGCCAAGGCTGCCCCACCACAGCTCCCCAGCCCCTCACATCTCCAATCCCAGCAACAGCCCACCTCAAGCTGGCCAGAAACCCCAAAGTTTCCTTTCTCCTACAGCCTCATTTCTTTAAGTTTCAACATACCGTTTCCCACTGCCGATATCAATCAATCGCTTGGCGATCAGCAAATCATTTCTGACAGAAGAAATGATCTCATGCAACACGTGTCACATGTAACTGAAAGATAAGTTCAGGTTTCTAGATTTTTTTTTTCCCGGTGTGGCCTCACTGTCTTGTGAAATTGTTTTTAATTTTTCTTCATGATCCATCTTGGCTTTCCGTGCCGCGGTGGCACAAAGAGGAACCACGACCTGTGTTAATCTGTGACGTTGTGGGGGGGCTGCCCCCTGGAACGGTGGTCACGAGGGACAGGACTCCATTGGGCAGTGGCCGCATCAGTGATTTCTTTTCTCTCCCTTTTGCAGCCTCCTTGCACTCGTTGTCTCAACGCCGATCTCTCCTGGCTTTCCTCCAGCTGCTGCCGTTGGCTGTGTCCTCTGTGGGTAAGTGCAGCTCGACCCCTCCCTAGATGCTCTCTAGTTGGCTGGGGTTTCTAAAACACGGGGAAAACGGGTGTCTCACTTCTCCTTATGCAAAGTTTCCTCCCAACCTCCAAATCCTTTTTTTTTTCTTCACCAGACCCCTTTTACCCCCTGCGCTCTCCACAGACCCCAGTTACCATTTCTGTTATGAAGGGGAACATCTCACTTTTCTGTGCATGGCCAAGACGATGAGGAAAATTGGCAGATTTTGGTTCTTCAATCAAACTGGGGAGCAAATCGACCTGCGATCACTGTACCCCCTCCTGACTGCCCGGCTGCAGCTCACAGCTACAAAAGTGTCTGCTGGCGAGTGCTCATACATGTACTTCATGGAGGACTCTGGACAGGAAATCCCTTCCAAGCGGAGCTTTCCTCTCACCGTTGAGGTTCAGGGTAGGCTGGTCTCGTCTTACGACTCAGCTGCAATTGGAGCTGATACCACGTGCCTCCCTGGAGAGCGTCATCTTGGCTGATGGCCTTGTCCTTGGGTCACCAGTGGACACATGGAGCTGCTCTGGCCTCTCACAAGCTTTTGTGCTCCTGGATTGCTCTGCGAAAGCAGGAATTTGTTGGCCTGACGGCTGTGTCAGCTCCAGGAAAACTTCCAGCAGGGTTTGGGGTATATTACTTGCCTTCTTACTTTGGGCATGTGAAAATACTTATTTTCTGCACTTCAGTGAATGGAAAGAAACCGTGGAAGCTACGCTGAGCTCTGAGATCCAGGGGCTGTTTTTTCTCTGCCCTTAGACAGAGACGCAAATGACCCCCACACCCTGTTTTGTCATTCAAGGCTCCCTATTTGCCTCAATAGTAATCAGAAAAAGAGTAAGCTGATTTTCTAGGCTGAGTCATGACACTGGCTTTGTGCACAGGTCCTGGTGTCAATGCGCAGCCAGTTTTTTGTATTCTGTGTTGCATTATGTTGGTTTGTTGTGTAGTTTTTGGTTTTTTTCATTTTTTTTCCAGCTGCTCCCGTGGCCCCAACTTTTTCCCTGGATCCTCAACAGCAGGTTTATAGAAACAGGAACTCCATCAAGCTCCTCTGGTCCATCCCCATGTCTCTGGATTATGTCAGAGAAGTCCCAAACTACACTGACTTTGGACTTGCCGTCTCCATCCCAGTGTCAAACCTGAAAAACTGCAACTACGATCTCCGGCTGACGGGAGATAACTCACGGGCTCTTACAGTTGTGCCTATTTTGTGTACAAATCTGCTCGTCCCATTGGCTCAGAGAGAAGCCACTTGTGTGGACAAGCACAGGCACGTCACAAGAAGAGCCGGAGGCCACGAATGCAATTGCAAAGAGCAAGTTTTATTTTAGTTACCTCTCTACTGGGGGATCTCCAAAGCCACACCTAAGCTCCCAGGCAGAGGTGACACCAGCGGGGATGCAGGCGCTGATAAGTTTAGCCCTGCTGGAAGGTCGTTAGGCCGGCTGCGCTCGTCTGTGTTTAAAGGCTTAGAGCAGATGCAGCCTCTTGCTGTGCTCTGCTCTTTCTCAAAACAAAGCAGGAATCTCAGACATGATAAGGTACCGTAGGGTTTCCCTCAGGCCTGTGTTATCTCACACAGAGGTTCTACTTGTCAAGCACACAAGGTCAGTAGAACAATTAATGTGATGTATGTGCTTTCTTTATACCCCAGCTGCGGGTCACTTGAGCGTGTTTACCTTTCTCCTCCTCGCCCAATCTTCTGCAATTCCCATGCATTCCACCCCCTCGCCCAAGGGACCATCTCTGCTGGGGCCAGAATGACCAGAGGTGTTCACTTGGGCGTGTAAAGTTCAGAACAGAACAATTTACAGAGATACCCAACAAACACATATACATATATAAAGAGAGAAAAGGAACAAATATATGTGTGCAATGATAGGTTGCATCTGGCATCCCGTCTATCTTCTCAAGGAATGAGATGAGTCTTTCGGCCAGGCACTGTCAGTGGATTGCTTCATTTGATGTGTCAGTCCCACAAGTATTTAGGTGTTATCTTCCATTCTGACTAGTTCATTAGCTGTCTTGAAGCAGCACTTGCCTTAAAAAATCAGGGCAGCATCTTCAGCCACTACCTACCCAAGGCTAAAGAACAATGAGAAACATTAGTGTGAAAAAAACAACCCAAACAAAACCCCTTGGCATAATACATATCTGTAGCAGAGCTATTGCGTTACTAAATGACAGTAAGAGATCTGCAGCTGTTAGTCTTGTGGAGGTGTGTCCTGCATATTATACTTGTAACATAGGGTTACAAGCCATGACGAGAATCTCTGATAAGTGAGGAAAACAGGGGCATCTTCTCCTTCCAGTAATACATACACTGTTGCTCCAGCTCCTTCAGCTAGTATTACTCCAGGCTTGACAACCTGGTGTGGGGTAATTACCCACACAGACTGGAAAGCCATGGCCTGTGCTTTCTCAGATTGAACTTCAACATGACGTTGGGTCTGCCACACAAGTAACACCGTTCCAATGCTGTCTCCTCTAGACAAAGCACAAGTAGTCATTGAAGATACCTGAAATACAAGAACTCGAGAGTCCGATATTAGCAAAGGATGCAACATAAGAGGAGAAGTCAGAGGACACAACCATACACCATTCTCAGGAATTATTATGTGGACTTTCACATCCAGATTAATAGGTCACAGTCCCACTTCGCAATCCATCGGGGTGAATAATTCCGTTTCCCCTGTAGTTAGTATTTTGGAAGAAATGCCATCTGGAAGGATTTCAGTCTGCACCATGTTTTGCACTGGGGGTGTTGCGATGCGATCACAGGGTGTTTGATTATGGATATTCCGACTGTTCAGCAAAAAAACTGCTTTAGTCAGATGTGGGCTCCAATGTTGCAAAGTTTTAGTACTGGTTAGTTTCTTCAGTTGTTCCTTCAACATCCCGTTCATCCTTTCAATTAAACCATTGGCCTGGGGATGATATGCAATGTGGAACAACCAGTCTATCCCTAACCCTTGAGCCCAGTCTTGTGAATTACATCCACTAAAGCATGTCCCTTGGTCACTCTGTATTTGATGGGGAGGTCCATAGTGATGGTTGAGTTGTTCTAGCGCCTCAATCGTATTATGCTGATTAGCATGTTTAGTGGGTTTGGCAAATAATGGCCCTGACACTGTATCCGCAGCAGTGAATACGTATTGCCACCCCCTAGATGGGGGTAAGGGGCCCACATAATCAACTTGCCAGGTGTTCAAAGCCCACTGACCACGCTTCATCTGTCCCCACGGCCTACATGGTGCTCTCAGGTGTAACCGGGTACAAGTAGCGCAGTTATGTGCACATGACGTATAAGCATGTAGTGGCACAGGGGTTTGGTTATGAGCAACGTCCCATGCACGTGCAGTAGAAGCTGAGCGATGACCACAAGCAAAATGCGCATTTAAAGCCTGAGCATGTATGTCGGCAGAGCTCATCTCATCTACCTCTCTCTTGTTCTGTGACTCAAGTGAGTCATCTTTTTGATGAGCTGAAGCATGTCTCCAAGGAGATGTCTGTGCATGCTGCCCAATTTGTTGCCATATATCTGCCCCCTATATAGGATATCTCTGTACATGCCAATCGTCCTGGGCCCAGAGGGGCAACCAGATTGTGAGACTTTTATACACTACCCAACTATCAGTATATAAATAATGTGCCCTCCCTTCAAGGATAGCAAGGAATGCTGCAATCAGTTCAGCCCACTGACTAGAGACCTGCACACTTGTCTGCCATAGTATTATGCCTGGTAAGTGCACTCTCTGCTGGGTTAAGTGCACTCTCTGCTGGGTTAAGAACTGGCTGGAGGGCCGGGCCCAGAGAGTGCTGGTGAATGGGGCTGCATCCAGCTGGCGGCCAGTCACTGGTGGTGTTCCCAGGGGTCAGTGTTGGGTCCTGTCCTGTTTAACATCTTGTTTGATGATTTAGATGAGGGGATTGAGACCATCATCAGCAAATTTGCTGATGACACCAAGTTGGGAGGGAGTGTCGACCTGCTGGAAGGCAGGAGGGCTCTGCAGAGGGATCTGGAGAGACTGGAAAAATGGGCTGATTCCAATGGGATGAAGTTCAACAAGGCCAAGTGCCAGGTCCTGCACTTTGGCCACAACAACCCCCTGCAGCGCTCCAGGCTGGGCGCAGAGTGGCTGGAGAGCAGTCAGACAGAAAGGGACCTGGGGGTACTAATTGACAGGAAGCTCAACACGAGCCAACAGTGTGCCCAGGTGGCCAAGAAGGCCAATGGGATCCTGTCCTGGATCCAAACTAGCGTGGTCAGCAGGACAAGGGCAGTGACCCTTCCCCTGTACTCTGCATTGGGGAGGCCATACCTGGAGTATTGCGTTCAGTTCTGGGCTCCTCAGTTCAGGAAAGAGACTGAAGTGCTGGAGCGGGTCCAGAGAAGAGCAACAAGACTGGGGAAGGGACTTGAACATAAGACCTATGGGGAGAGGCTGAGGGAGCTGGGCTTGTTTAGGATGGAGAAGAGGAGGCTTAGAGGTGAGCTCAGCACTCTCTAGAACTACCTGAAGAGCAGTTCTAGCCAGGTGGGGATTGGTCTCTTCTCCCAGGCAGTCAGCAATAGGACAAGGGGCCATGGGCTTCAACTCTGCCAGGGGAAATTTAGGCTGGAGATTAGAAAGCAATTCTTTACAGAGAGAGTGGTCAGGCATTGGAATGGCTGCCCAGGGAGGTGCTGGACTCACCGGCCCTGGAGGGCTTTAAACTGGGATTGGACATGGCACTTAGTGCCATGATCTAGTAAACAGACTGGAGTTGGACCAAGGGTTGGACTTGATGATCTCTGAGGTCTTTTCCAACCCAGTCAATTGATTCTGTGATTCTGTAAAGGAGCATACGCAACCGCCCTCCGTTGCCTTTGTCCAGTTGCAGTGCATGCTGCACTGCCATCAGTAAACCAGGCATCCTTCTTGTGCTCTGCTGTTAACTCGTCGTAAGGAGGAGCCTCCTCCACAGGAGAGGTTGGGATGTCTCCTGGGGAAGAGTTTCCTCAAGTGCAGGCACATGATTAAATGATATTGTAGCAAGAAGGGTGGCATGTGGGGCAGTCACGTGAGTTTCCTGGTAAAAATCATTGCTGCAGAGAGTGTTCCACTTCCAGTGCGTAGCTGCCTGACCTACTCCTGCATGGGCCCTAACAGAGTCATCTGGTGTGGGGGTGTGGACAGTTACACTATCTTGACCCATGATTTTTTCAGTTTCCTGCAGTGCCCAAACAACAGCCAGAATCTGTTTTTCCATTGGGGTATAATGAATAGCAGACCCTTGCAGTGCTTTAGACCAAAACCCTAGGGGTTCCTTCTGATTTTTTAGTCCAGTTGTCTGCCACAATCGCCAAGAGACTCCATCATCCAAGATTGTTACTTCTAGTTCAAAAGGATATCCTTGCCTGGGAGTATATAATCGGGCATGTTCAATCAAGGCACTTTGACAGGCATCAAAAGCTTCTTGTTGTTGTTGGTCACTGCCAACAGCCTTCTTTCTAGTTAGTTTCTGCAGAGGCCTCATTAAAATTGCCAAATACAAGATAAAAGTCCTCCAGTACCCCAGAAGTCCCACAAAGGCCTGTAACTGCGCTACCGTGGTTGGTACAGGAAATTGCTGAACTGTCTGCTGCACTTTATTTGGTATTTCCTTAATCTGCCCATGCCAGACGACCCCCAAGAACTGTACAGTGGTACTAGGGCCCTGTATTTTCTTTGGATTGATTGTCCAGGCCTGGTTCTGCAAATGTGACTGCAATGACTCAGCAGCTGCTTCAGTTTCTTGTTGTGACTCTGCCGTGAGCAAGACATCATCAGTATCATGTCGTACAGTAAGATACCTGACCATGGTGCTACGTCAGCTGCTACCATTGATGGCATATAGAGGGGCTGTGCTTGTATCCTCGGGGCAGTACCTGAAAGGTGTATTGCTTTTGCTGCCAGGTGAAAGCAAACTGGTCCTGACTCTCTGGGGCAATGGCAATTGAAAAGAAAGCATTAGCAAGGTCTAGCACCATTTTCCATGGCAATAAGTTCTTGCCAGTTTTTTCTATGAGTGTAACCATATCTGGCACCATAACTGCAAGGTGTGAGGGGTGACTTTATTGAATTCTCTGTAGTCTACAGTCATTCTCCAAGTACCATCTGTTTTTCGAACAGGCCAGATAGGATTATTGAAAGCCGTCACAGTTTCTTTAATGATCCCCACTTGTCAGAGTGCCCGAATAGTCTCAGTAATTTCTTCCTCCCCCCTGGGATGCAATATTGTTTTATAGTCACCCCCTTGGCGGGTGCAGGCAGCACAACAGGATCCCATTTTGGGAATCTACACAAGACAGTTACAGACCGGATAGCAAATACTGTGCGCAGAGAGCCGAAAGCAAACTGACCATTTAAGGCTCCAACCGTCTGCCCTGGTAGGACATCAATACCCAGGATATATTCTTTAATTGGGGCAATCAACACTGTTCCAGTAAATGGCTTGGGATTTGCGATTGTGAGGGGAACAGTAGCTTGGAGAGCAGGGTTCAGATGTCCCCCCAAACCACAAATCTGCAATGTAGCATCTTTGTTCTTAATGTCACTATGTAAAACTGTGACCTCAGCCCCCATATCCACCAGAGCTAATGCATTCAAAATCCCCCCAGACTGCCACTCTAGAGTTAAAGGAACGTAAGGGCGTCGGTTCTTCCACAGTTCCCATACAGCAGGGGTGGCACTGGATGAGCTTTGAAGGTCCCTTCAACACAAACCGTCCTGTGACTCTCTGAACCCGCACTGCCCCGACTCAGCCCGGCAGTGCCGCTGGGAAAGCGGCTCCAGGACAGGGTGAAAGCGCCGGGCGGCAGCTGCTGGCGAGGAGGGGAGGGCAGCGTGAGAGACGAGGCCGGGCAGCCCGGAGCAGAGGGTCTCGCTGAAACGGCGCTGTGGAAACCCCAGGGGGATGGCGGGAGCTGAGGGCAAACCAGTGGGAAACAGCTCCTGAGGCGCTGGGACCAGCCCTGCTGTAAACCTGCGTGTCTTTGCTGCCCCCGTGCCTGCCGTGCCCGCACGGCCTTCTGCCTCCCCTGCCTCCCCCTGCAGTGCAGAGCCTGGGGGCCAGCGAGCGCCCGCCCGCCGGCACCGTAACTGCGCCTGGAACCAGGCTGTGCTGAGGGACAGACGTCCTGCGGCAGCGGGAGAGCCCAGGAACGACACCGTCTGCTCAGCACGCCCAGGGCACTGCACATCTGAAGGACACCAGGGCTTTGGCATTCTCCTCCAGCTTTATTAAACTCCAGCCCTCCTCCCGAGAAGAGCTGCACCTCCGCCGGGCTTAGTGGGGCCAGCAGCACAGGGCTCGCAGGGTCCATCGCGATCTCGGCTGCTCCCTTGGGTTGCCCAGGATGCGGATGGTCTGAGCTGCCAGGGAGCAGATGGAGGGTTCACTATCCTGCTCCAAGGGCTGAAGGGCTGCAAGGGAAAGAAGCAGAACCCAGATGAGCTCCCACGTCTGCAGAGACCCCCGGGCATCCCCTCCCGACCACACTCCCTACTCACCGCTGCAGATCTCAGCCAGCTCCTCCTCCTCCCTTCGGTCCCTCAGGGGCCGCGCAGCCAGCCCTGGGCACAGAGCTCCGTCAGCCCCTGCTCCCTCCCCTCATCAGGGCTGAGCCCAGGGGAGAGCAGGAGCCGAGATGGTGGCACCGGGCAAGGCGGCCACCAAGGCCACCTGCGTGGGCAGGGCTGGGAGGGCAGGCCAAGGCCCTGCCCGGGGCAGCCGGGGCTCTGGCAGCCACAGGGCTGCTCCTTGTGCCAGGGCAGCGGTGGGGACTGGGGCCAGGCTGCCGAAAGAGGGACCCGGGGGCTGTGACTCACCGATGAACCTCACGGCCGCCTCTCGCAAGCTGGCCTGAGCATCCCTCAGGTACGGCAGGCTCTGACTCAAGAGCTCTTGAGCTCTGCTCCTGTCCCGCTCCAGCTGGAGAGAGCACAAGGGCATGGGCATATCACTGTCCCTCCCCACTTGGCTGGATCAGTCTCTCCTCCCATGAACCCATGCTCCCATGAACCCTTCCCCTCCGGCCATTCCCGTGTTCCAGCCAGGAGCCCTGTGGGGCTGAGAGAGAGACACAGGCCGAGGGGTCCCAGGGGTGCTGAGAGCCCTCCCTCCCGCTGGCTGCGGGGCAGAGGGAAGAGCCCTGGGGGCTCTGTTCTTGAGCACAGGGAACAAGGATGCAGCTCGGGGCTGCAGCAGGACAGGGGAGGCACATCTGCAGAGCCCACAGCACAGACATGTGGGGCAGCCCCGTCCAGCCTGGGCCCTGGGCCTTGGGGGTTGTCCTCACCAAGCTCTCTCCAATCCGCCATGTCTGCTGTGTCTGCACCAGGTGTTCAAGCTGTTTCCACTTGAGGAGCTCTGCTGCACCGAGGAGGGCTTCCCCAGCGGCCTGTGGAACAGGAGAAGCTGGGAGATGGCACCACGGTTGGGGCAGGAGACCTGGCGTCACCCTCCTCTGGGCTCCATTCCTGGGGTGATTCTGCCCTTAGGGAGTGGTGACATGCCCTGGCCCAAACGCCCAGGGGTCTCTTCCCTGCATCGCTGCTCGGCTTTGAAATCTGTACCTTGGCCACGCTCTGCACTTGGTCACTCATGCGGAAGAAGAGAGGGAGCAGGCCACGTCGCACCGTGTTCTTCATCTCCCTCTTGTCGTTCCGCACCACCATCTTCATCAGGTCTCTGAAGAGGCTGATGGAGATCTCTCTCAGCTGGCTCAGCTCCTGGGAGGGAGCAGCACAGTAGGACCTGAGCACCAGCAGCTCTCTGCCCACGGGGAGCAGAAGCTCCTGCATGGCTGACGGGAGGGGAGACGCTCCAGGGCGGCATTGTGCACACTGCAGTTGTGGCCAGATCTGCGGCCCTGGGTCCATGAAAGGCCACTCGTGAGACTTGCTCAGGCAGTGCCTGTGCCTCAAAGTGCTCTCCCAGCCAGCCAGCACCCCCAGCAGCCTCAGCAGCCATGGTGGGGAGGAGCTGTGGGAGCAGCGGGCAGGGAGAAGCTGGGCTGGGCTGCAGAACACAGAAGCCATCCCACAAGAGCCCCGGGGAGAAAGCAGAGGAGAAGTCCCTGCTTTGAGTGGCTGGGCTGAAGGGCAGCTGTCATTGTCCAGTGCCCACCCGCGGGGCTCAGGCTTATACATCAGCCTTACACATCAGCCTTATACATCAGCCTTACGTCATCAAAGAGGGGCAGGAGAAATTCTGCCAGCTGCACAGCGGTGGGACTGGCCTTCTCCCTCTCCAGCTGAGCCATCGCGTTTCTGAAGACCACCAGAGCCTTGATCTTGATAGCCTTATTGCTGTACTGCAGGACCCACATCAGGTCTGGCAGCATGACCTTCATTTTTCTGGCCTATATGAAGAAGAGAGTTTCCGTCTTGGGACCAGGTCGATGCCTGGAGAGCTCTCCAGGCAGCCCCCAGGCTTCATTGCCTCAGAAACCTCATGACTCGGTACATTGGAGCAAACTCCTCATCTTGCAGGTCACTGCTGGCCAGTATCTGAAAGCAAGCCAGCAGTGAGCAGAGCTGCTCAGAGTGGCAGAGCTGCTGGGGCTCCTGGCACCGTGCAGCTCCTGGGGCACCAGGAGCTTTTTCCAGTAACTCACAGCCAAGCGAAGGATGGCGGTGTCCACCCAGTGTGTATATAAGACCCTATAGTGCTGGTCCTGGAGTTGGATGAGCAGCTCCTTCAAAACGCTTTGCAGGGTGTGGGGCACGGAGAACATCACCTCCCACAGTGCCAGGGCAGTGCTGCAAGAGAGCGCTCTGTCAGCAGGGCAGCCTGGCCCACAGCAGCGTGTCCGGCTCCGCGCTGCAGGACGCTTGGGATGCCCTGGGCAGCAGCAGAGGCTGAGCTGGTGCTCCCGTGGGGCTGGCAGGAGTGCAGTGGGGGGCTCTGGGCTGTCTTGCTCAGCTGTGGCTGCTGCGGGCCTGGCTGAGCCCCAGTGCTGGAAAGCGTGGTGGGATGGAGGGTCCTGCTCCTCGGGGGTGTCCTGCAGGATTCCTTGGCACTGGCAGCCAGAGCATCTCTGGCCCCTCTCCCCACAGGGAACAAGCCCTCATGGCTTTTGGAGCCAGTACCTGTCTCCTGGTGGTGCAATTGTCAGCAGCGTAGACACCACCTCCCCAGGGCACTTGTCAGCCATGGGGACAATTAGGGACATCACACTCCGCCGGGCTGGTGCCGTGTTGATGCACTGCAGGGCTTTGTGGATGCAGCTTGTGATCTTTGGCACCTGGAGGAGACACAGGTGAGGATGGTGCTGCCATTCGAGTGCAGCCATTTCCTCAGATGTCCTTCCCATCCCTCTCTGCCGCCTTCAGGTGGCTTCAGGTGTCCGAGACACCAGGATTTGAGAGGAAGAGATGGATGGAGGGAGGAACAAGGCCTGACAGGGCCGAAGGGCAGGACAATCCAGCCAAAGGCCACTTACATCCACCAGCCAGAAATCACAGTTTCTCTTGACCATGCCCAGCATGTTTCTGGCTGCCTCCTTGTCAAAAGTGCTGGAGTCGCTCATCGCCTCGATGAACACCAGGACCATGTCTGTCCTCTCGGGAGGCTGGAGGTATTCTGCAAAGAGCTAAGGGAGGAACGGAGTCAGCGAAGCAAAGTCACACCGAGTGCCCCGGTGCTGCTGCATAGCCGGGCAGTGCCAGCAGCCCTGCAGAGACGCCCGGCGGTGCTGCGGCAGTGCCCGCAGCAAAGCTGGCAGCAGGGGCGGCAGTGACTGCATGGGAAGATGAGAAGAGAGGCCCGGGGAGAGGGAGGAGGGTTGGGGTCCTGGGCACAGGCTGCTGGTCCTGCCGTGAACCAGGGCTTGCTGGTGGCCAGCAGGGCTGGGGCTGCTGCTGGGACACTGGAGAGCAGCCCTCGCATCGTCCCTGCTTGGGGACAGCAGGAACCCTCTCAGCAGGGATGTGCCAGCCCCCTGATTGTGGAGGCCTTTGCTCACACAAGTCCCCTGCTGATGCCACCAACAAGAGTGCCAGCAGGAGCTCTTTACCATGATGTCGGGTTTTAGCCAGTCCTCAGAGGAGCTGTCGGGATCTTCCAAGTGGGGCTGTTGTGCTTGATTCCTCCTGTCTAAACAGCGGGGAAACATAGAGAACTCAGCAAAGCACAGCAGCTTTGTCAGCAAGCTTCCCAAAGCACCCCAAGATCTGCCCTCGTGACGGCAGGGCATAAGTGGTCAAGGAGAATTCTGGAGGGAATCAGGAACAGCTTCTTGCTACAAGCACTGGAAGCTCCAGCCAGGAGGACTCAGAGATAGACCTGCTCTTCACTGGCAGGACAACCATGGCTTTGGGTCATGGCAATCAGCCGTATGTTTGGGTCTGGGAACCACAGAACAGCAGGCTTCAGGATCCCGAAAGGAGGGAGGAAGGAGAGCAGCAGAGAACAGATCCCAGACTTTGGGAGAGCGCTCAGCTGCTGCAGCAAAATGGCAGCTGGGATGCTACGGGAAGCAGCTGGGAAGGACAAAGGAGGTGAGGAACAGGAGCAGACCCATCGGGAGATGTCTGTGTATAGAGGGATCAAGCCCAGCACAATTTCTCTTACTGTTTTGTCCAGCCAAGAAGACAGCGAGGTGCTGCACTGCATCTCGAGCCAGAGTTTTTGCCTCTCCCCAGGAATGTTGGAAAAGGAGGAGATGCCCCAGCAGCTGTCCCAGGTCTGGGATCTGGATGTCTCTATAGCTGACAGGACTGTGTATGTCTGTCCTAGAGTGGCACCAGGCCTGGGCGAGGGAGACAGAACAGCAGGAGGGTTGAGGGCAGGCGGCTGTGCCAAAGCCCTGAACCCAAGCGTGTGTCCAGGGCTCGGTGGGCAGGCAGGACTGTCCAGGGCCGTGCTGGTCACAGCTCCCAAAGCAGCTGGGTGGGCAACAGCCCCGCGTGGGGAGAGCTGCAGGCTGCTCTGGGGTGCAGGGATGGGCAGACGCTCTGGCCGGAGGGTGCCTGGCTCCTTACCTCCAGTGTGGGATTCTCAGCCAACATGAAGCTCAGCCCCTCAATCCTCCCCACGGCCCTCTGCCGCACATGTTCTCTCTCGGAGCTGCTCAGAGTCAAGAGCATCTGGGGAGAGAGAAGCTGCTGGTGAGCCCTGGGAGCAGCCACCGCTCCAGCAGAAGCAGCACCGCTCAACTCCTGGGCTGGACTGGCCCGCTCCATTAAGGGTTCCCCAGGACTCGACCAAAGCCTGTAGCGAGGCTCTTGCCCTGGGGTCCCTGGCAGGCTTGGGGCACATGCCCCAGGCCAGCCCCATGGCCAGGCAGGAAGGCAGATGCCACCCTCTGCGGCCACTGTGCTGCGGAAGAGCCTGGAGGGCAGCCCCTGGTTCCCCAGGGAGGTGGGCACCCTCCCGGCAGCGCTCTCTGCACGGCACGGGGTGGGACTGTCACCTCCAGAGTGGACACCCCGTCCCCAGGGTGAGGAACAGCCCTTGCGAAGCCCAAACTTCGCACACCCAGACCTGGAAGATATTCTGCAGCAGGTCGCTGACTCTGGAGGCACGAGAGTTGAGGAGCAACGCCTGCAGCATGTTGTCCATGGACCGCATGGTCTGCAAGAACACAACAGGTTGTGGTCGTGTTTCCTGCCACCCCTCTCACTCCCAGGGGACTGATGTGAACTCCCAGCACCGAGGGACGAATCCTGCGCTGCTGCACTGTGCCTGGGAGAGACCCAGGGGCAAATAACCTGCTATGGGCAGAGCAGCCTGTGAAACTGGACGTGGCCGGGCTCACAGGCAGGGGACAAAGGGATGAGGGTGGGACAGCAGAGCTGAGACCCTGCCCTGCCTTGGATCTCTGGTTATATCACGGCACGGGGTGGTTGGGGAGCAGACAGAGGGACTGGGGGCTCCTGTAGCTCACGCAGCACTTACTTCTAAGTAGAGGTAACGGTCCATGTCCTCCACTTCTGGTGGAAGTGAGAAGACACTGGAGAAGCAGGCTTGGAGCAGCCTTGTCTCCTTGCCCTCCAGCACCCTCTCCACTGTGCTGCAGAGAGAGAGAGAGCAGCCAGCCGCACGCTGGTACCTGGAGCAGCGCCTCGAGGCCTCATGCAGGCATCCCCGGGAGGGATGGGCAGGTACCTCAGTTCGGCAATGGCACGCATGGCGATCTGCCGCAGCGCCGTGCGCAGTTGGTCCCTGGGCTCCTCTTCCAGCAGCACCTGCAGAGCACAGCTGGGATGGGACCTGCAGCTGCCAGCACCCAGCGCCGCCAGCCCCCGGCCCTGCCCAGCGCTGTCCTCACATGGTGCCGGTGCCGGAGTCCTCGACCCCTTCCCCAGAGCCGCCGGGTATCCCCTCACCTTGATATTCTCCGCCAGCTCGTATCTCCGGCAGAAGACATCTAGGCCCATTGGGGAGCGCTGGCGCCTGCTGGTGTCGCACAGGTCACGGATGTCCATGAGAAACCCGACCTTGTGGCTCTCCTCCTGGCAGCCAGGGAGCAGAGAGGCCAACAGGGAGCGTGAGATGGGGACACGCGGCCAGCGTCACCGCAGCATGGGGGTGCAGTGCCCATTAGAGACCTGGGAGCAGCAGCTCTGCCCATCCAGCACCCTCCAGCACCCGCAGCAGAGCCCATGTCAGCAGACGCCAGCACAGGTGCCTTTAAAGCGGCTGCGGTTACCTTTTCTGGGCTGCCGAGAAAGGACACGATGGAGTCCATGTATCCGCTTAGAAATCCGTTCACAGGTAACGCATCAGCATCTAATAAAGGAGGAGAGCAGGGAGGGCTGCAGAGAGGGTTTGCAGGCAGGACAGAGCAGAAGGAGCTCTGCCCCATGTCCATCCCAGTGCCCGCTGCCCCAGCACAGTCTCCCCGTGCGTGTCAGGGCTGCAGGGTGCCCGGCAGACGGGCTGCGATGCTGGAGCCAAGCAGGACGGGGAAAGCGCCCAGTGCAGCGGGTGAGGAACTCGCTTCAGACGGGCAGGAAGGTCCCCGTCCCACAGCACGGCTGCCTCCTGCCCGCCCAGCTGCCTCTCGCTGCCCGTGCCCTGCAGCAGGAGCTGGGTCCCCTCTGCCCACAGAGGCTGTGCTGGGGCCGGCTCCCAGCTCAGAGCAGCCCTGGGCTTCAGGCAGCATAATCCCCACCCATGGAACCCCCTGCCAGCGTGTGGGGAACCGCGACCCTGGTGTCGAGCAGGGAGCGATCACTGGGCCCCACCCTGCCCAGACAATCAGGGCCCCTCACTCACCAATCTGCGGTGGCTGGGCCACATCCACCTGGTTGGGCTGCGGTGGAGATGTGACCTCCTGGGGAGCCCCAACCTCCTCCTGCCAGGCCACCCTGGGGCAGCTGGGGGGTCTCTCCTGCCAGGCCAGCCTGCGTCGGATTGGGGGTCTCCCTGCCATTTTGCAATCAAAGGGAAGGACTAGGGATGAGGAAGGCGGGCGCTTCGGCAAAACGCCTCGGTGCTGCAGCTCTGCCAGAGGCAGCGGTGAAGGGTGTGGGATGCGCCCGTGTGCTCCTCGTCGGGGAAAGACGTGAGCTCAGGAGCTCCTTGCTCCAAGTCTGCCGGGGGCAGCTAGAGCTAGGCTGTGGTTGGACTCTGTGATCTTAAGGGTTGCTTCCAACCAAGAAGACTCTGATTCTCTGACAGACGTGGGCTACGCTCGGGGCTCTCGCCAGCTCCGTGCTCGCACCCTGTCCCGTCACCGTCCTGTCGGACAGTGTGAGCTGGGCCCACGGCTGCGCTGAGCACGGCAGGGCAGTGGGTGTCACAGTGTGAGGTCACAAAGGGCCCCACTGTGACCCTGCGCCTGGGGAGGCACAGGCCAGCTCAGCCCTGGGCACCTGCGCAGGGGTTTCTGTTAGATGGAGATTTGTTACTGAACCAGCCAGGAATTTCAAGGCCAACTCAAGTGCTGAAGACAGGACCTTCTGTGGGAGAGAAGCAGTTCTGTAATAACAAGGCCTCAACATGACGTGGATTGACGGACCTGTCATCAGTGAGACTCCAACGCATGGACAGCTCGTGAGCATTGATGATATCCAATCAGTGAATGCGTGCTTGGAGCGTGGACGCGTGATCAGAGAACAACTGCACGTATAAGGAGGCTTGTTTCTGTAATAAATGACTTTGCGTGGTTCACATTGAATCGGAATGCCGAGTCCTTTATCGTTCCATCAAACGGTGACCCCGGCGTGATGCTCTGAATGGCGTCTCACTGCGATCGGGGAAAAGCTGGAGCAGCCCAGCCGGAGGCGGTTCAGCCGGACTGAAGACCGGACAGAGGCGTACGGACGCCCCGGGGATAAATTCGTCGATGGATCACCGGAAAAGGTGAGCAGCTGGGGCAGGAGGAGGGAAGAGTGAAGCTCCTCCTGATATTCTCTCTGTGAGAGGACTTCAATATGAAGAAAGTAACATATGTAGAGTGTTAGTTTGGTGTAGAATTAATGGCTACCCAGGAGAAACCGAGAAGGCTTTTAAATGTTAACTTTGGGACAATAAAGGGCAGAAATGATGGGATAAGTTCAGCAATAGAGATAAAGAAGCTAAACCATTAGTAACTACATGGAAGCTTATAAAAGGTTTAAGGCTGAACGGTCTGCTGCTGCTGGAGTTTTTGTAGCGTTGCAGACTGATAAGGATCCTGAAAGTCGCTGTGGAGTTTACCCGGTTCGTGTCTTTGATACCCTCCCTATTCCATGTGCTGCTGTGCCTTCAGGCCCCCGTTGGCTCAGCAGTCTGGGGCGGGGGGAGGAAAAATGCCGAGCGGTGTCCTCCTACTCAATTACCCAACCCTGATGAGAACAGCAAGTCCAAAGAACTGGAGTCAGACAACTTGCCTAAAGAACCCGCGAAAGCTGAGGATGCTAAAGTCGTAAACAAGTGTACTATCAGTCCTTATACCAATTTGTATCTGCCTGTACCGCCTTTTAACCCTCCAGCTTCCACGAGAGAGCAGAAGGAGTCACTGAATAAGAACTGGACAACAGAACTGTGTGACAGATGAGTTAATAGCGAGTGAATCCAGCAGTCGGCAATGCGGTCACGCTGATTGTGTCGGGAAAGGGGACGCGCCTGGGAACTCAGGCACTCTCTGGGCCCGGCCCTCCAGCCAGTTCTTAACCCAGCGTAGAGTACACTTGTCCAAGCCAGGGGCTACCAGCTTTTGCAGGAATATATTATGGGAGACAGTGTCAAAGGCCTTGCTGAAGTGCAGATAGACCACATCCACGGCTTTCCCCTCATCCACCAGCTGGGTCACCTGATCATAAAAGGAGATCAGGTTGGTCAGACAGGACCTGCCCCTCCTAAACCCATGCCGGCTGGGTCTGATCCCTTGTCCATCCTGAAGGTGCTGTGTGATTCCATTCAGGATGATCTGCTCCATAACCCTGCCAGGCACCAAGGTCAGGCTGACAGGCCTGGAGCTGCCAGGGTCAGCTCTGCAGCCCTTTTTGTGGACTGGGGTAACATTGGCCAGTTTCCAATCATATGGGACCTCCCCAGTGAGCCAGGACTGTTGGAAGATGATGGAGAGCGGCTTGGCAAGTTCTTGTGCTAGCTCCCGCATCACCCTAGGATGGATCCCATCTGGTCCCATAGACTTGTGAGGATCCAGATGGCTCAGTAAATCACCAACTATTTCCTCCTGGAATACAAGGGGCCTATTTGGCTTCCTATCTCTGCCAACCATCTCCAGAGATGAGTTGTCCTGAGGGCCACCTGTCTTACTGGTAAAAACTGAGGCAAAGTAGGCATTAAGTACCTCAGCTTTCTCCTCATCTTTGTTAACTATATTTCCCTCAGAGTCCAACAGAGAATGGGGGTTTTCGTTGCCCCTCCTTTTGTTATTAACATATTTGAAGAAGGACTTTTTATTATCCCTGACAGAATTGGCCAAATTAACTTCAAATTGCACTTTTGTTTCACTGATGTTTTTTCTGCATGATCTAGCTATTTCCATAAATTCTTCATAAGTAGCCAGCCCTTTTTTCCGCAGTCGGTAAAGTCTCTTTTTATTTCTGATTTCATTCAGAATCTCCCTGTTTAGCCAAGCTGGTTGTCTTCCCCGCCGGCTAGCCTTTCGGCACACTGGTATAGCCTGTTCCTGTGCACTCAAAACCACCTGCTTGAAGCATGTCCAACCCTCCTGGTCCCCCTTGTTTTTAAGCATTGTTTCCCAGGGTGTGCTCTGAACTAGACTTCTGAATAGGCAAAAATCTGCCCTCCAGAAGTCCAGCGTAGAGGTTTTGTTAATGGTTCTCCCTGCATCTCTGAGATGGGGAACGGCTGCTGCTGGGGTGGCTGTGCTCAGTCATGGCCCATGAGCTGACCCTGCTCTGCTCCTCTCTCACACTGCCCACACTTGGATGGTCCTCAGGAATCATCCATGAACCTGGTGGATCCATGAACCTCCTGGAGTGATGGGTATGGATCCAAATAGAGGATTCAAGCAAGTGTGGGACTGGGACATTGAGGTGATTGGTGACCACTGCCAGGTGTATGAAAGAAGCTGGATGAGTTGTGAGGAACTCACAGGCATTTCCAACTCCACAGAAAACCAGAGACTTGCAGGTAAAGCAACAGCACTTGACATAAAACCCACCCCCAAAACACAAAACACTCACACTGACCACAGGAAAAGCCTTGAAAAACATTGGAGAAAGATCTACCAGGTCCCAGGGTTCAGGGCTCAGCCACTTTTCTTCATATTTATCTATATTTTTCCATAGTGCTTTTGCTGGGCTTTGTTTTTTGGTTCTTGTCTGTAATAATAAAATTCTTGACCTCCTATGTGTCTTTACTTGAACCAAAGACCTCATGTACATATGTATATACGCTCCTTTGTTTTTTATAAACTCAATAAATAAAGCAGTTGAAAACATTTTGACTCAGTTCCCATCTCTTCACTCTCCTCTGGGGCTGGGGGAGCAGCCCCAGGATGCAGGAGGGTCCAGGAGGCAAATGCTGCCCCATGGAGGAGCAGCCCTGGTGGTCTTGGGGCTGCTCATGGGCGCCTAGGTAGTCGTTCCCTCTCTGCTGCCTGCAAATTGGGGCTGCTGCTTCCCTAGAGCCATGGCCAAGGGCAACAGCAGGACGTGGCCATTTCAGTGCTGGTGTCTCCTCACAGAGACACCGGCTTTGTCAAACCTGCAGTGGAGCTGGAGCACAGGATTGATGTCAAGCTCAGGGAAGGTCTTGTGGAGAGCAGATACTGGTCCGCAGCCACATCGCACACTGCCTACTGGTCATATATGAATATCACTCTTTTCCTTCTAATCTTCATGTGCAAACGTGACCAAGAACACACCAACACATCCAGTTTAGACACTCTTTGAATTTTGAACTGGGGATGGGGCGGGATGGGAAAGGCAATTTTAAAACAAATGGCTGTGCCCTTGGATTTGTGGGGCCCCTAAAGTCTCATGTAACTTGAGACTGTCCTGTTGTCCCTACAGTGGCATCCCTGAGGCTGTAGAGAGGAGCAGGCCATAGGAACCACTTGATCAGAGCTGGTCTGTGCAAACAGCACCATAAACCCAGGGGCTCCTCAGGGCAGGGCAGAAGACTGGACGCCTCTTCCAAAGCTGGTGTCAGGAATACAGCCCAGGTGCTGCTCCCTCAGGAGGACTCCTGCTCTTTTGGGGTTCTTGATGGATTCAGGGGGACAGGCTCAGAGTCCCAGGGGGGTGTGTTAGGGACCAAGGACTGGATTAAGAGCTTCCTTCTTGTTTGCACATGTCCAAGAAGACTGTAACAGGTCTTGGACTTATCTGCCTGTTGCTGCCCCACCTGCAATAGCAATGATGACAGATGTCTCCTGGAGAGGAACTGTGTGCACCCAGAAGAGCTCAGGGGATCTCCAGGGACAGCATGGGAGTAAACTTCGGAAGGAGGGGCAGGTTACTCAGGAGGAATACAAGAATTCTGTGAGGTTATGGAGGGAGAGAACTAGAAGGGCCAAAGCCCACCTGGAGCTACACCTGGGTACTGCTGTAAAAGGTAACAAGAAAAGTTGCTATAAATGTATAATCAACAAGCGGAGGGCTAAGGGGAATCTCCATCCTCTGATGGATGGAGAGGGAAACACAGTGACAAAGGATGAGGGAAAGGCTGAGGTGCTAAATGCCTTCTTTGCCTCAGTCTTTAATAGTCAGAACAGTTGTGCTCCAGGTACCCAGCCCCCTGAGCCAGAAGACAAAGATGGGGAGCAGAGTGACTCCCAAATAATACAAGGGGAAATGGTCGGTGACCTGCTACACCACTGGGACACCCACAAGGCTATGGGGCCAGATGGGATACACGCAAGGGTGCTGAGGGAGCTGGCGGAGGGGATCACTGAGCCACTTTCTGTTATCTATTAGCAATCATGGCTAACTGGGGCAGTTCCAGTTCACTGGAAGTTGAATAACATGACACCCATCTAGAGGAAGGGCCAGAAAGACGATCTGGGGAACTACAGGCTTGCCAGTCTAACCTAGGTGATGGGCAAGGTCATGGAGCAGATGATCTTGAGTAACATCACACAGCACATACCAGAGAACCATGTGATCAGGTCCAGTCAACATGGGTTTAAGAAAGGCAGGTCCTGTTTGGCCAACGTGACCTCCTTCTATGACAAGGTGACCCAATTAGTGGATGAGGGAAAGGCTGTGGATATTGTGTCCTTAGACTTCAGTAAAGCCTTTGACACCGTATCCCACAGCATCTCCTGGAGAAGCTGCAGCTCACGGCCTGGATGGTGTATCTGTGATGGGTAAAGAACGGGCTGGAGAGCCAGGCCCAAGGAGTTGTGGTGATAGGAGCCAAATCCAATTGGTGACAGGTCATGAGTGGTGTCTCCAGAGCTCAGTATTGAACTCAGTTCTATTTAATCTCTATCAATTATCTGGATGAGGGGATCGAGTGCACCCTCAGTAATTTTGCAAATGACAGCAGGTTGGGTGGGAGTGTTGATCAACTGAAGGGTGGGAAGGCCAACAGAGGGATCTGGACCAGCTGCATTGTTGGGCTGAGGTCAATTGTCCGAACTTTAACAAGATCAAGTGCCGGGTGCAGCACGTGGGTCACGACAACCCCAGGCAGCGCTACAGGCTCAGGGACGAGCGGCTGGAAAATTGCCTGGTGGAAAGGGATCTGGGGATGTTGAATGAACATGATCCAGCCTGTGCCCAGGTGGCCAAAAAGGCCATCAACAGTATCTTGGCTTATATCAAGAATGGTATGGCCAGCAGGACTACAGAAGTGATTGTGCCACTGTACTCTGCTCTGGTGAGGTCCCACCTTGAATCCTGTGTTCAGTTTTGGGTCCCTCTTCATTAGAAGGACATTGAGGCACTAGGGGGAGTGCAGAGGAGGCAACAAAACTGCTGAGGGGCTGGAGCACAAGTGTGGTTGAGGGGCGGTTGAGGGAGCTGGGGCTGTTCAGCCTGGAGGAGGCTGAGGGGAGACCTTATCTCTGTCCACAACTACCTGAAAGTAGGTTGGAACATGGAGGGTGTTGATTTCCTCTCTGTCACAGAGGCAACCCACAGGTCAATTTAAGGGACAACAAGGTCCAAAAACAACTTTTATTAGACTGGCGAGGACCAGGGTTTTAGCACCCCAAAAGTGACTTAAATACAGGTTCGGATATCAGGGGAGGAAAATTATTTGAGAGGGACAGCCACTAATACAACAGGCGGTCCACAGAGTGCATGCACGTGGCTTCACTCAAAACAATGCCGGGGCCGTCCCCGAGTCCCGGAGGAGTACACACTTGCCTGAACACGGTGTGGGGTTATTTTTATAGAGATACACGTACTCGTAGTGAGTACGGAAAATGTGCACCCGCGATTCTGCGAGAGTAAATTTATAATACGCTCGCAGTCCTGCGAGAGTTATTTTACACGTGCAAATGTGCACGGAAAGAAAATACACTCGCGATTGTGCGAGGGGCTCTCGGCAGCCACTCACGGTTGCGCGAGGAATAAATTTACTTGTGCAAATGTGCGCGAAAAGTATAAATATACTCGCAATCCTGCGAGAGGTTTACTTACACCCGTGGCGGCGAGGCAAGCGGAGTCTCCATCCCAGGGAGGGGGCTCTCCTGGCGGCAGTGGCTAAGCTCGTACTCCAAGAGACCCCCACACAAAATGGGGCTTGGGTCTCGACGAGAGTCCCGTTTTTATCTGATCAGATCTGACTGTAGGCACTCTAGAAGCTTCTCTGCACCCCCCACACTGTCTGTGGGTGCCCCTGAAGCCTTCAAACATCCCCCACACTGGGCGCAGCTCAGTGTGCCTTGGCACTCCCTTCTTCTAATGCCTCAGGAGCCAGGGTGCTCTGGGCCAAACAAAAGAAGCTGTTAGCCTCAAGTAGCAGAGGAAGAGGGAGATGTGCCATACTGAAGGAGGGAGGGGGGTTGCAATCTGCCACACTCTCCCAAGTAGCAAGTGATAGGACAAGAGGAAATGGCCCCAAATTGCACCAGAGGAGGTTTAGATTGAATATTAGTAAAAAAAGCCTTCCTGGAAAGCGTTGTCATGTGGTGGAACAGGCTGCCCAGGGCAGTGGTGGAGTCACCATCTCTGTAGGTGTTTTAAAGGCATTTAGACGAGGTTCTTAGGGACATGGATTAGTGCTAGATTTAGGTGGTGGTTGGACTCAATGGTCCTGAAGGTCTCTTCCAACTGAAATAATTCTATGATTCTCTATTTTCAACTGGAATATTCTTCTATCACATCTTCTAAGTGCTCTTCACATATCTGCCTCTTCACCTACAGTCCTGAAACTTATCTAACTAGATGCACAAGTGTTGAATACTAATTGTAAATGATGAAAGCACCATCGATCTATCAGTCTGGTCTGATACCTGGCTGTCCCAGGCAAACACGTCAGGTACACGGGGCCTCTCGAGGTTTGCACTGGGTGCTTAGAGTGGGACCATGGAGCTCAGCCCGGAAACCTGAGAACTCCCCTCAAAACTGAAAACCAAACCAACAAAAAAAAGAACAAAAAACCCCACACTCTTTTTTTCATCAGATGAAATAGTTCATTATTTCCAATAAAATGTCTGCGAAATTTCTATTCTGCCAAAATATGAATTTTCAGAATGTGTACGGACTGTGGGAGATGAAACATTGGCCTTTCCCTGTGCTTGCAGTGCCAGAACTCTGTCTATCACTACGTGTATTTAATCCCCTGGACATGCAGGAGTTTCCACCTGTCCTTACCCAGCTCCCCGTGTCTGAACTCATCTCTTCAGAAGCCTGTCTGGACATTTGCACTTTCCATCGTTCCCCAGAGGTTCTTCACCTCTCACTCTTGGCTCATTCAGAGCCTCTCAGCTCTCACTCTGCTTTGAGCTTCAGGCAGGTCAAGTCTTTCAGCAGTTGCTCTCGTACTCCCTACAGGCAACTCTTCAACTATGGCAATGGACCTCGCTGGAAACTGCTTAATTTAACCACAGAACTGAGAAACATCATTAAGTTCTATTGTGCTTTCTTTTTTTTTTTTCCTTTTTTGTTTCCTCTAATTAAAAATTCCCCGGTGCCTGTTTACACCCAGTTCTCTAAGGAAACATGAAGCAACCCTGCGAAGAAGTTGTAACAATCAGTGCAAACTTCAGTGCAGAATCTGATGTAAAGAAATGTGCTGCAAATCCCAGGGGCCAATGAGCAGAACAGGGAGTTTGGGGAGCTGGTTATAGATTTCCTGCTAACAGTTTGAGTAGAGAAACATTCTTCACAGAACTGCTCTGTTCATTTGACACCTTTGAGGTCTCCTCCTCTGCCTCTATTTTTATTTTCTTGTTCCTCCACCTCTTCCTTCTTCCAAAACGTTTCCAAGGGAAAGATTCCTGGAATCACAGAGCAACTCAGGTGTGAACATCATCTTGTCTCACTGTCCTGCTCAGGGCAGGGTGACCCAGGTGAGGTTGTCCAAGGCCTCTGCCCAGCTTTGCACCATCCACTAAGGAGCTGAAGGTTCACTGTGTCACATCATACAGGGGGAGAATAGAGACGTTCAACAGTGTTGGCCGAAGTGCTGGTCCCTGAGGGATCCCACTGGTAACTGGCTCTGTGGGCACTTTGTACCACTGGTGACATTTGGGCTCTACAGGGGACTATAGATGCTATATAAAATGCTATAGAAAAAGATGTGCTCATGCTTTTGTGACACTAGTCTATTGAAAAATTAAAATGTCATGAGTTTGCCTGTTGAAGAGTTGGGGTGTTCAGCTGGAGAAGAGAGGCTCCTGGGAGACCTTATTGCAGCCTTTCTGGACCAAAAAGGGGCTGATAAGAGGGTGGTAAAACACTGGGACGGGCTTCCTAGAGAGGGGGTGGATGAACCATCCCGGAGACATCCCAGGCCAGGCTGGACGGGGCTCTGAGCAACCTGAGCTGCTGAAGATGTCCCTGATGGTCGAGGGGAGTTGGACCAGACGGGCTGTGAATGTCACTTCCAACTCCAACTACTTTGTGATTCTAGGATTCAGTGACAGGAAAGACTGGATGCATTGATGCTGATAACCAGCAAAGGTCTTGTGTGGCTTGTGCGAGCCAGGCCGGCAGCTTCACCCAGCAGCTCTCCCCACCCGAGTGGAGAGCTGGCCCACTTGTGTACAACCGACCCTGCCCCTGCCCCACAGTGCCCAGAGGATGCTGCCCAGGATGGACATTTGTGGGGGAGTATTGGGAGCACTGGGAGGTTTACTGGGAGCACTGGGGCTTTACTGGGACTTCTTGGAGGTTTCCTGGGAACAATGGGGGTTGCTGGGATCACTGGAGAGGATAGTGGGGGTTACTACGTACACTAGAAAGATTAGTGGGGGAGTACTGGGAATACTGGGAGGGTTACTGGGAGCATGTGGGGTTGCCTGAGTACTAGGTCGTTACTGGGAGCACTGGGAGGGCTACTGGGAACACTGGGGGTTTACTGGGAGTCCTTGCAGGATTACTGGGAACAATGGGGGTTGCTGTGAGCACTGGAGGGGTTAGTGGGGGCCACTGGCTGCTCTGGGGAGGTGTCTGGGAACACTGGGGGTTGCTGGGGAGTTACTGGGAGCACTAGGTGGTTACTGGGAGCACTGGGAAGGTTACTGGGAACAGTAGGTTTATTAGTGGGGGGTTTCTGGGAACACTGGGAGGGTTCCTGGGAGTTCTTGCAGGATTACTGGGAACATTGGGGGTTGCTGGGGCTTTACTGGGAGGTTATTGGGACTGTAACTGGGAACATTAGAAGGATTAGTGCGGGGTTATTGGGAGCATTGTGGGGGTTACTGGGAACATTCCAGTTGGTGGGGGTTTACTGGGAGCACGAGGTGGTTGCTGGGAGCACTGGGAGGGTTATTGGGAGCACTGAGGGTTTATGGGGAATTTTTGGAGGATTACTGGGAACAACGGGGGTTGCTGGGATCACTGGAGGGGTTAGTGGGGGTTACTGGGAGCACTGGAGGGGTTACTGGGAGCACTGGAGGGGTTAGTGGGAGGGTTACTGGGAGCACTGGAGCGGTTAGTGGGGGTTACTGGGAGCACTGGAGGGGATGCTGGGAGCACTGGAGTGGTTAGTGGGGGTTAGTGGGAGCACTGGAGGGGTTAGTGGGAGGGTTATTGGGAGCACTGGCGGGTTAGTGGGGGTTACTGGGAGCACTGGAGGGTTACTGGGAGCACTGGAGGAGTTAGTGGGAGCATTACTGGGAGCACTGGAGGGGTTAGTGGGGGTTACTGGGAGCACTGGAGGGGTCAGTGGGAGAATTACTGGGAGCACTGGAGGGGTTAGTGGGAGGGTTACTGGGAGCACTGGGAGCGGTCAGTGGAAGGGTCAGTGGGAGGTTTACTGGGAGCACTGGAAGGGTCAGTGGGAGGTTTACTGGGAGCACTGGAAGTGTCAGTGGGAGGGTTACTGGGAGCACTGGAGGGGTTAGTGGGGGTTAGTGGGAGCACTGGAGGTGTTAGTGGGAGCACTGGAGGGGTCAGTGGGAGGGTTACTGGGAGCACTGGAAGGGTCATTGGGAGGGTTACTGGGAGCACTGGGAGCATTAGGGTGACACTGCTGTGGGTGTCCATCACAACCCACCAGCTCAGGGCGAGGACGTTGCCGAGGCCTCTCCAGCAGCTGAGCGGCCTCAGCCACAGGCCCTGCTTGTCGTGGGGGTTTGAACTCCCCTGATGTTTCTGGAAGGACAACTCAGGCAGACACAGCCCAGGAGGTTCAGCAAGTGCATCCATGGGAACTTCCTGATGCAAAGGGTGGAGGAGCCGACCAGGAGAGGAGCTGCTGGACCTCATCCTCACTAACAAGGAGGTGCTGGTTGAGGCTGTAAAGGTTGAGGGCTGCCTTGGCTGCAGCGACCATGAGATGGTGGAGTTCAGGATCTGGTGTGGCAGGAGCAGGATAGCAAGCAGAATTGCAACCCTGGATTTCAGCAGGGCAAACTTTGGCCTTTTCAGGCAATTGCTGGGGGAAATCCCGTGGGCAAGGCTGCTTGAAGGCAAATCCATAAATCCATGGGTCTGGATGGGATGCAACCGCGGGTGCTGAGGGAGCTGGCTGAGGTCATTGCTGGGCCGCTCTCCATCATCTTTGCGAAGTTGTGGCAAATGGGAGAGGTGCCTGAGGACTGGAGGGAAGCAAATGTCACTGCAGTCTTCAAAAAGGGCAAGAAGGAAGACCCGGGGAACTCTAGACCGGTCAGCCTCACCTCCATCCCTGGGAAACTGATGGAACGACTTCGCCTTGGTGCCGTCTCAAGGCATATCAGGGATAAGAGGGTCATTAGGGGCAGTCAACATGGCTTCACCAAGGGGAAGTCGTGCTTGACCAACCTCATTGACTGCTATGAAGACATAATGAGGTGGATACATGATGACAAAACAGTGAATGTGGTCTACCTTGACTTCAGTAAAGCCTTTGACACAGTCTCGCACAGCATCCTTGCTGCTAAAATCAGGAAGTGTGGACTGGATGATTGGGTAGTGAGGTGGACTGTGAACTGGCTGAAGGGAAGAAGCCAGAGGGTCGTGGTCAATGGGCCAGAGTCCAGTTGAGGCCTGGATCTAGTGCAGTGCCTCAGGGGTCAGTGCTGTGGCCAGTACTATTCAACAAATTCTTCAGTGACTTGGATGAGGAAATAGAGTAACTGTCAGCAAGTTTGCTGGTGACACCAAGCTGGGAGGAGTGGTGACACTGGAAGCTGTGCTGCCATCCAGAGACCTGGACAGGCTGGAGAGCTGGGCAGGGAAAATGTAATGAAATAGAACAAGGGCAAGTGTAGAGTCTTACATCTGGGCAGGAACAACCCCAGGTTCCAGTGTAAGTTGGGAAAGGATCTGTTGGATAGCAGTGTAGGGGAAAGGGACCTGGGGGTCCTGGGGACAGCAGGGTGACCATGAGCCAGCACTGGGCCCTTGTGGCCAGGAAGCCAGTGGTACCTGGGGTGGGTTAGAAGGGGGTGGTCAGTAGGTCAGAGAGGTTCTCCTGCCCCTCTGCTCTGCCATGGGGAGACCACACCTGGAATATTCTCATACCAATATATTTTTTACTAGCAAGAATACAATGCTGGCAAGAAGTATCTCTGCAGAGCAGAGGTTGTCTCAAAGGATGTGCCCCTGGAGCCTGAGGGACACCTGGAGGAGCCCAGAGGGGACAGAGAAAGGGACATCATGGGCTGCTCCTGTGCTGCTGAGCTGGGCTGGGCTCCTGGGACACAGGGAGCTCATGGCAAGTGGCAGTGCTGCAGAGAGACAGCTCTGCCCAGGAGCAGCTCCTCTGCACACGCAGCAGGGCTGAGGGCTCTGCCTGCAGCACCGAGGGCACAGGAGCCAGGCACAGAGAGGGAAATGCAGTGTGGGCTGGGAGGATGCTGAGAGTTCAGTGGAAATGAAATCCTCTCAGATATGAAGCCTGTGGCTGCAGGGCCATCTGCAAATCATGGTAGGATCTCAGAAAGCTGTCACATTGCAGAGCCTACAAGAGATGTAAGTACAGATCTCAGAGATTCTCTGATCAGAGGGGACGATGTGCTGCAGAGCAGGGATTGCCTTCTGCACTGTCAGAGTGACAAGACGTGAATGCTGCGTTCTCCCCAGGGTGGTTGTGGGGTGTAAATGTAAATGTGCAGGCAGGGGTGCCCAGGGCTGTCCTGCAGAGCAGGGTCCCTTCACCCCAGGGCTGTGCCGGGCAGGGACTCTGCCGCCTGCCAGGGTCAGCGCTCAGCCTGCCCGGGAGATCCCAACAACACTGAGGGGAGAAGCTGTGGGGGGGAAGGAGTGACCCCCAGCAGGGCAGGGTCCTTCTGCTGCTGGGTTCTCCATGGGTCGGGGCTGCTCACAGCTCCAGCTCACTCCAGAATATTGACAAGGGGAGGTTTCAAGGAGAAGACAAAAAGTACTACAAAGATAAGGAACCTCCCTGAGTCTGTGTTTTCAGTCTCCTACTCTGGGGAATGGGTGGTGATTAAGACAGTTTTTAATTTTAAACAAATACTTGAGACACATGAACTGCAGTAGGTCTTCAAGAGAATCCTGGCATGCCTTGCCTCTCCTCTGCCTATGCAAAACCAGCATCACCTTTGCTGGACACCTTACACTTAATCTGTAATCTGTTTTCCAGCCTGCAAACAGGAAGATGTCCCCAGGCAGTGCCCTGTGAACAGGCAGGATCTGTAGGGCCAGGGGGAGGGCACAGAGGGTGGGATGGTCTGTGAGCACTGACAGGGAAGAGACATGGACAGGGAAACACCTCCCAGGGGGAGAATCTCCAGGCAGCAGGGAAATTATCAGAAATGAGAGGAAACTGAACCCGGAATTGTTATGGGAGGGAGAACAGAGAAAAGTGCCTGTGATCCCCTGCAGTGCAGATCCCTCCTGTGAGCAGCCCCCTGGCCTCCTGTCCCACCCAGCAAAGCCTCTGCCCTCAGGGCCAGGGGCTCCAAGGCATGAAGCAGCTCCTGTGCAGCCAGAGCTCCAGTTCCTCTGCAGAGCACAGGGGCTGAGAGCAGCTGCCCGGCAGTGTTGGTGTCTGGGAGGTGGCTGCACAGCTGGGGAAGGGTGACGCTGTCTGCGTGCCCGGCTGCCTCTACCCTGGCCTCTCTCACACCCACCCTCACCGCATTTTCCTTCTTGCTCCCCTGCTCTGGGTCACTGCTGCTGGGATCTTGTTCTTGCTGTCAGGCTCTCTGGGGATGGCAGGTTCAGCTGCAGAGTCACAGCCTGAGCTTGTGGGTCCTTTCCTGCAGGTGTGTCCATGGGCACATGTGTCCCAGCTTTGCTCTGACCTGTGGGCTGTGGGCAATGTAGTCTGTGGGGCTGGGGAATGAGCTGAGTCTCCCTCAATCAAACGCCATCATCAGGACACTTGGATATCTCCCTGGGGTTTCCTTCCAAGCTGTGAGCTTCCCTCCACAATGCAAACCTGTCCTACAGCATCTGTGTGTATCTGAAAGCCCCACAGAAAAGCAAAGATTCTACAACAGATAAAATGCTTTTTGGTTTGGGAAATGAGCTGTGTGTGTCCTGAGCTAAATGTGGGGTGTTGAGACCTTAGGAAAGGGTGAGACCTGTTACGGTCTGAGGTGGATCCGTCTGCTCTCAGCAGTGCCTGGTGGCTTTTCAGGGTAACATGGGAGTGTGATCACCCTCCATCTTAGAAAGGTGCCAGCCCAGGGCAGCTGGAGCAAGACAGAGGGACAGAGCAGCTGCCCTCACTCTGCACTGACCCACAGGCACCCTCTGGTCTCGCAGGACTCACTCTGTTCTGCCTGAGTGCAGCAGAAATGCTGAGGGTTTCTGACACCCAACAACACTCTGCAGTGAATATGGGGGGATATGTAAAAAAACGTGGAACTCCCAAACTACCTTCACCATCTGTGTTCCCTATCACTGGGAAAGCAAGTGCTGACAGCCCCTCTGTGTTAGCAGAACCAGGACAGTCCCCACCGTTCCTGTGGCCCCACTTCTGCAGAGCTGGACTGACTTATCGACGGCCCATGGGCAGAGGCCCCGCTCTTGGTTGCACATTTTCCAGCCCCAAGCAGGGCTGCAGCCACAGTGCTGAAAAAGAGTGTCTGTGTGTAACAGGGGAGAGTCTATGGGAGTGGGTTTGATTTTTGTCAGAGAACTCTGCCCTGGATTCTCACTGTGTTTTTTTTTTTTTTTCTCATGACAGCGCCCCATGCCCAGGAAAAGCAAATGTCCAACAGCAGCTCCATCACCCAGTTCCTCCTCCTGCCGTTCACAGACACACGGGAGCTGCAGCTCTTGCACTTCTGGCTCTTCCTGGGCATCTACCTGGCTGCCCTCCTGGGCAACGGCCTCATCATCACCACCATAGCCTGGGACCAGCACCTCCACACCCCCATGTACTTCTTCCTGCTCAACCTTGCCGTCCTCGACCTGGGCTGCATCTCCACCATTGTCCCCAAGTCCATGGCCAATTCCTTCATGGGTACCAGGGCCATTTCTTATATGGGCTGTGCTGCCCAAGTCTTTATGTTTTCCTTTTTCATTTCAGCAGAATATTCTCTCCTCACAGTCATGTCGTACGACCGCTACGTTGCCATCTGCAAACCCCTGCACTACGGGACCCTCCTGGGCAGCAGAGCTTGTGTTCACATGGCAGCAGCTGCCTGGGCCACTGGGTTTCTCAATGCTCTGCTGCACACGGCCAATACATTTTCACTGCCCCTGTGCAAGGGCAATGCCCTGGGCCAGTTCTTCTGTGAAATCCCCCAGATCCTCAAGCTCTCCTGCTCACACTCATACCTCAGGGAACTTGGGTTTCTTGCAGTTTGTATATTAGTAGTATTTGGCTGTTTCGTGTTCATCGTGGTGTCCTATGTGCAGATCTTGAGGGCCGTGCTGAGGATCCCCTCTGAGCAGGGACGGCACAAAGCCTTTTCCACATGCCTCCCTCACCTGGCCGTGGTCTCCCTGTTTGTCAGCACTGCCATGTTTGCCTACCTGAAGCCCCCCTCCATTTCTTCCCCATCCCTGGACCTGGTGGTGTCTGTTCTGTACTCGGTGGTGCCTCCAGCAGTGAACCCCCTGATCTACAGCATGAGGAACCAGGAGCTCAAGGATGCCCTGAGGAAACTCATATCTTAGTGTTTTCTGAAGCAATAAACTGCCCATCTGCTTCTACACAGTAGTTTTAATGTAGCTAATTACAGGCTCAGCCTGTCATCTGGATTTTCTGTTGTTTTTGTTGTTTTCTTAGTGCAATGATGTTTTCAGCCCCTTTCTAATCCACTGTCTGTTTTTCTTTTAGAGCCACTGGCTGTTTAAATGAGGAACAGTAAACTTCTTGTCTCTAAACAAAAGAAAGATTCCTGTAGTGACTTGTTTTTCAGTATATCCTTCCTGCAAGGCCTTTTTGCACGTTCAGGGACAGTTCCTGTGATGGGTGAAGGGTAAAAGAGTCCATCCTGGCAGCCCTGCCAGGGAGCACCAGCGCTTGTTCTTCCAGAGCTGTTCTGGTTCCACTCCCACACTCTCCTTCTCATCCCTGGTGTTGGTGCAAGGCCTGAGTGCTCTGGCAGCTTGGTCACCGTCCTGCTGTGTGTCAGTGCTGTGAGCGCAGGCAGGGACAGGCAATGGGCACTGCTGTGACAGAGCTGGCCTCACAACAGCCTTTCCAGATAGAAAGGTGATCTGGTCAGGGCAGGACCTGAAGGTTTAGTTCTTCTTACAAAGATTCTCTCAAGAACATGCCCAAGAAAGTGACCTATATATGAAACCTCATTATACGGCTGAGCAGTGTGTGTGTGCAGGGCTGGCACACAGCAGTGTCCTCTCACAGCCAGGCTCCTGCCAGAGACCTGCAGGACCAGCAGAGCAGGGGCTGGGCTGTGCCCGTGTGCACTGGAAACCCCACAGAAGCTGCCCCAGGGCATCGTCATGGACGGGCCCCTCACAACCATCATTTCCAGCCCTGGCCTCTCTCCCCAGCTCACAGAGGTTGTTCTTCTGTCCATGGAGGGACACTGAATGAGCAGGTCAGCAATCCATGTATGCATTGTTCAGATGAGATGTGAACACGCACATCATGGACGTGAGGTGAGATGAACCTGAGTGAGCATAAACAACATCAGCTAATCCTGAGAGTTCCATGAAGAGAGTTCTGTGGGACAGACAATGTCTCGAGGTCACTTCATGTTGGGAGAAACATCCTATGGGAAACCACCTGAATGCAGCACTGGGTTGTGCATCCTCCAACTGTGATCCCCGTGTCCATTCCTTATGATGTGGGACATCTCAGATGAGTGCAGAGCAGGTGACACACCACAGGGCTGAGGTGCCTCCCGTCCTTTGGGAATGGCAATAGGAGGCCAGAGAGAAACTGAGACTACAGCCTCTATGCGTAAAAGGGACAGACTCTGTCTCTGAACATCCCTGGTACAGAAGGAGTCCACGAGGCCAGCTCAGACATGGATGCCTGAACGACCCTGACATTTCTGTGTGTGACTCCAGGAACAAACCCCACTGCCCCAGTGAGACTGATCTCAGCTGCCTTGGACAGGATCATTGCCAGGGCTCCAGTTTGCTCTGTCACCCTTGCCTGGGATTCTGGATTGTGCTCTCATAAGAACCAGGGTAATTAGGGAGGTCCAGGGGTCCTTGGAAAAGGCAGAAATCAAAGTTCAAGAAAGGCAAGCAAAGGCATTGGGAGCCTGGTCAGCCTTTCTCTGTCCCTGGGAAGGGATTGGACATGTCCTCCTGTAGAATGCGATTTTAACTCTTTTGAGGGTGATGCAAGGATGGTTCAAGGTCTTGAACAGACAGTGTTCACCCAGCCTTGAGCAGGACAGTGACACAAGATGAGTGAGACAAGGGGTCTCTTCAAGCAAGGCAAGGAAGTGAGATAGGTATCTACAGCCTGTAGGAAAAGAGGGGCAGGTGCAGGACTATGTAGGACACAATTCAGTCTTGGTCAGGTCCTGGGTGCTAAGGAGGGGGATGGATGGGTGTGGTATTTTGAGGTCTGTTGGGTCTCAGACACTCATAATCCAGTCAGAATCCTGTGGCTCTGAAGGGGACAGTGAGGTCAGTTCTGTGTCTGGAGGTGACAGCCCAGCAGCAGGGACATGGCTAGGAAAGAACCTCAGCCTAAGTATGACAGATCCTACCCAGGAAGAGATCTTGGAGACAGGTTGTCACATCCATCCCACCTGAGAACATGATGGGACAGCAGCAGGGACATGGTCGTGTGTATCAGAGAAGCTGAAAGGCCAGCAGCACTCACGGGATTTAGGAGATCATGGTGAGGTTACTTCTCTCTGGTCAAGTGCAAGATGACTAGAAGAATAACAGGTTGGGATCTCTGCTTGATTGGCAGCTTCTGAGGTGGTAAAGCTTCCAAAGTAGTGGGAAAAAGCAGCAGAGAAAAAAAACAAAGCCACCAAGTGCAGATGGGGAAGTGGAGACTGGTTATCAGGAGGAAGAAATGTCACTGGAAGAGCAGTGCTGTGGGGCAAGAGGTCACCCAGAGCGACGTGTCTCAGCTCAGCCTGGGACCTCTAGTGCCTGCCTGAGCCATGTTGTAGGTGTGTGTGCCTGTCTCTGCCCCATCTCCTGGACGGGCCTGGGCCCTGCCCTGCAGAGAGCAGCTCTCCTGGATGGAGTCCTCAGGCCTGGCTCAGAGCTCATCATGCTCCAGGCACAACTACCGAGCACAACGGTGCTGTGCTGTGCTGTGATGTGCTGCTCTATTCTGTACGCTCACAATGAATCCAATAAAGATGTGACTGTTCAACTGAAATGCCAGAGAGGTTTTAGATCCAAAAAAAGTTTCAGGGACATATACACAAGGGACAAAACTGGAAACACAATTTTATTTTATTTTTTTATTTATATTTATATTTATTTTATTAAAATTACAAATTTTAATAGAAGGAGGAGAAGGAGAGCTGGCTCCTGCTGCAAACTTGCCCTGGGAGAAAGAACCTGAGAAAGCCAGGGCACGAGTGGTGCCTTGGAGGGCAAGAGCAGTGGGCATGAACCGAGCCAAAAGGGCCCAGAGGAGCTCTGACAGGTGGTCATGCTCAATGCTGCAGAGGAAGGCAAAAAAAACCCCGGGGACCAGGGCCAGTCTGCCCCGGGGGAAAATTCCTTCCTGACCCCAACACTGGTGATCGGCTGTTCCCTGAGCATTTGAGCAAGACCTGGCTCCTCGGCCCACAGGCTGGTCATGCCTCCCAGAAGACCTCAGAATAATAGAATGATAGGATGATGATCTCCTCTTCTCTTCTCTTCTCTTCTCTCCTCTTCTCTTCTCTTCTCTTCTCTTCTCTTCTCTTCTCTTCTCTTCTCTTCTCTTCTCTTCTCTTCTCTTCTCTTCTCTTCTCTTCTCTTCTCTTCTCTTCTCTTCTCTTCTCTTCTCTTCTCTTCTCTTCTCTTCTCTTCTCTTCTCTTCTCTTCTCTTCTCTTCTCTTCTCTTCTCTTCTCTCTCTTCTCCCCTCCTCTCCCCTCCTCTCCTCCTCCTCTCCTCCTCCTCTCCTCCTCCCCTCCTCCTCCCCTCCTCCTCCCCTCCTCCTCCCCTCCTCCTCCCCTCCTCCTCCCCTCCTCCTCCCCTCCTCTCCTCTCCTCTCCTCTCCTCTCCTCTCCTCTCCTCTCCTCTCCTCTCCTCTCCTCTCCTCTCCTCTCCTCTCCTCTCCTCTCCTCTCCTCTCCTCTCCTCTCCTCTCCTCTCCTCTCCTCTCCTCTCCTCTCCTCTCCTCTCCTCTCCTCTCCTCTCCTCTCCTCTCCTCTCCTCTTCCTCTTCTCTTCCTCTTCTCTTCCTCTTCTCTTCTCCTCTTTCTTCACCTCTTCCCTCTCCCTCTTTTCCTTCTATCTCCTTTCACTAGCACTACATGCTGAGGAAATTCCTGACAAACACTTGTAACCTTGCCCAGCTTAGCCATTCGCTTCATCACCTTGTCCGAAGGACGCATGTACTTTCTGGTGCCCGGGAGAGCACCAGGCCCTCTTCAAACCACTCTGCATTCCACTTCCTACAGCTGCTGTCCCTAGCTCCCCACTCCATCAGGACGGTGAGCTCTGCAGTGCTTCTCAAGAAGGCATTCTGTTCATTTTGCTACTGCTATCCAGCTGAAAAGGATGTTCATCCATCAGATGAACTTGGAAGGTTGCCCTGCTGGGAGATGGCCTTGCAGCAGAGAAACTCCAGTTGCCTCGTCCAGGTCTTCCTCCTTCAGCCCCTGTCAAGGGATTCCACCGGCTCCTCAAGGACTTCCTCTTCAATGTCTTCAGGCTGCCTCCAGGCCAGCTCTGGCAGCAGACACGGGACGCTGCTCCCTTTTATACTGCCCTGGGGCATTGTGACATCAGCATTGCCGGTGGTTGCATTGTGACATGGAGGTGACATGGGCCCCCAGTGTCCCACCCCACCCACTGCCCATGCACCCAGCACTCCTTGGAGGAAGGACTTCGGGGTGCTGCTGGCCCCGAGGCTGTCCTTGTGCCCAGGAGGCCTAGGGGGCTGTCCCTACTCTTGGTGGTGAGATGAAGGGTGGTCTGGCAAACATCACCCTTTGTGTCCCCAGGTGATGGACACTGCTCATGTGCCTCTGCAGAGAGTGGCAGGAGCTGGATCGCCTTCTTGGGACAGACTCCTTCCAGGAGAGACACAGACACAGGGGGAACTCACCAGGGCCTTACGGCATTTCATTCAGCATCAGTTTTGACATATTGGGTGCTGTCCTGTGACTGCCCTTTCTGCACAAATTATCATAAAAACACAACCAGTTAAAGCAACAGCACTCGACATAAAACCCACCCCAAAACACAAAACACCCACACTGGCCACAGGAAAAGCCTTGAAAAACATTGGAGAAAGATCTACCAGGTCCCAGGGGCCAGGGCTCAGCCATTCTGGTGATGAACAAGCATCAAGGGCTGACATGGCATCAGAGCCACCTCCACATGGCCCTCAGCACCTGGAACCAGTGTCTCCAAGTCTTTCCTTCACCAGCCTCCAGGGACAGGGACCTGCACTGGTTGTTTCCTTCACAGCTGTGTCAGTGATGGCCCTTCATGGGGTCCAAACACCCTCAGAAACTTGGGGTTTGCTTCTGCCTTTCACTTCATTAGAAGTATGTTCATTCTCTCAGTAGCTGCAGTTCAGGATCATGGCATCAGAGAACTCACTAACATCTAAAATGCTCTTACAAGCCAAGGCTCTGTGCATCATTTTCCTAAAGGCTTCAAGTCGGGTGTGGATGATTAGAGAAATTTCAGGAATAGCCAAACAGAGAGCATTTCTAAAATAAATAGCAAGAAAGCCAAATATCTTCTATTTCCTTCCCTGCTCGCCCTTCCCTCCCTTTCCAATACAGGTGGTATCAGCAGCCTCTAGTTCATATTGGTGTGGAGCATCTCCTGATAAAGACTGAGTATGTCACAAAACGGGTTGCCTAAAACACCATGTGCATGAGGAGATAATCCAGGACACCTCAAGAGGAGTCACACTCCTCTGGACCAAGAGGTGGGTGTTCCTGGCAATCTCAGGTGCTGTGCACAGCCATACTTGTGTTCAGGGAGCTGGTCAAATGACCATCTCCTGTTCTGTAATGGTGTCTGAGTTTGCTCAGGTCACCCCTGACTTGAGCCCATCCACTGCTGGGTGTTCTCCAGACTCCTGCCTTCAGGAACAAAGGCCTAGGAGACCTTGCTGGTGAAGATGGAGGCAAAGAAGCTATGAAGAACCTCAGTCCCGTCTGATTCTACTCTTATGAAGTTCAGCAGCAGGCCCACGTTCACCCTGTCTATTCTCTTACTGCAAGTGAAGCTCTGTCAGCTCATCTTGCTGCCCTTCCCGTGCAGGTATCAAGTCCAGGGCAGCTTTGGCATCATCCCCACATCCATGGACAAGGTTTCTAAATTCCCACTTTGCAGCTTCCCCTGCTTCCACCTCCGTGTGCTGCCTTATTGCCCTGGAGCTCCATCGGTGCAGATGAGCAGCCTCACAAGATAAATGCTTCTGTTCAGGGGTACTTGGAGAGATCATTTTTGTGCTTGGAGCAGGATGTCCTGTAAGGATTATTAGATTTCCTGAGCTCCTTCACCCTTCAGATTTACTTCCATGTCACCATGTTACCCACCATCCCCCAGTATGTCAAAGTCTTCTCCTCTGGAGCCCACCAGCCTGTGCTCTGCTGCTGGCCTTCCTCCCTCCCCTCTGGTGCCTGGGACCCCACTGTGTCCTGGTCACAACAGCCAAGGTGGACACTGATGTTCACATCCCTCACCAGGGTTTCCTTGTTTTCCAGTTCCAGATCCAGGTGAGAATCACCCTTGTTGGCCCATCAGGCAGACATGTTAAGCAGTTGACCCAGGATCCTTTGGACTGTTGGCAGCTGCAGCTTTGCCTGGCCAGTGAATGTCAGGGCAATTACAGTTCCCCACAGGAACGTACTCATTGCCTGGTGAGTTGCTCGATTTGCTGACAGAAGATCCATTTCTTCTCCATGATCAAGTAATTTGTGGCACACAACATGTTGTCACCCTGTACTGGGCTTACATGGCAAAGTCTTGGAACTAGGGGTGAGTGTGGCTGTGCTACGGTTGTCACCGCTCTGAGAAGACAACAGGAGTTTGACCAATGACAGACAGAGCCGATTTCAGCTGCTTCAAGATGGACCCACTCCTTGCCAAATCTGAGCCACTCAGTGATGCTGGCAGCACCTCTGGGATATTGTATATGAGAAAGGGTAAAAAACGCTGCACAACAGCAGGTGGGAGAGAGGAGGGAGGAGATGGGAGAGAAAAGCTCTGCAGACACCAAGGTCGTATCCCATTGGACCCAAGCAGGTCCCTCAGCAGGCCAAAGCTTGCTCTCCTGAAATCCTGCTCTTGGCCTTGTTCTCATCTCCCAGGAGCCCCAGCTCCACTTTCCCATCCCTGACTGTGCCATCCTGACCAACTCTTTCTGTTTTGTAAGTGTGAAGTCCCACAGGGCACCTCACCCCACTGACTCCTCAGTCACCCGTGTCAGGAAGATGTTGTCAATGAGCTCCAAACACTCCTGGATGGCCGGTACCTTGCAGATATTGGGATATCTCAGATCTGCCACGAGGACATGGCCTGGAAACATGAGGCTTCTGTCATTTGTGTGAAGGAGGCCTCATCTCATTCCTCTTCCTCATCAGTGAGTGTATAGGTGATGTGCAGTCACCTCAACATTGCCCATGTTGTTCTGCCCTCTCATGCTGACTCCTCAACCTTCAGCTGGCATTGTCTGTCCCCAGGCAGAGCTCCACGCATTCCTGCTGGTCTCTCATATGAAGGGAAACTTCCCCTCCAAGCCCAGACCTCTGGCATTATGAGTATCAGACGCCCAGGGCCCCACAGTTTCTCCAGAAGATGGTATTTGTAGTGCCCTTCAACTCCACATCCTGGTATCTTGGGAGAGACACCCTTATCAGGGTAAGCCGTCTGCATGCAAACATTATGAGCTGAACAAATAGAGCTTCAGCCAAGGGACAGTGAAGACCTTGACAAAATCTGGTGTTCGCCCATCAGAAAGCTCTAAAGATTTAAAAAGGGAAGTGACCAGTTCTGTATCGGGGCAGGAGAACAACCCCATCCATCAGGACAGAGCAGGACCTGACACGCTGAGCAGTGACCCTGAGGAGAAGGGCCTGGGCACTACAAGGTCCCCACACCAGCCTATGGTGCACGCTCACCATGAACAAGGCAGCCGCACATGGGGCTGCATGAGGAGGAGCATGGGGACCCAGACACCTGCAGTTCTCATCCCATTCGGTTCAGCACTGATGTGACCCCACACACACGGGTGTGTGCCAGTGTGCGGCTTCCCAGTTTGGAGCAGCAGGGAGGAACTGCAGAGTGCAGGGCTGTGCCAAGGCAGGTTCAGGACCTTGTGCACATGGTGTGGGGTGCTGAGGGACCTGGGCTGCTTTGGCCCAGCAGCGCTGGGGAGGCTGCAGCAGTGCAGGAGTAGCCTGAGAGTGCTTGAAGGGTGGTTTCAGAGGTGGTAGAGATTTTCTGCATAGTGGGAAAGCGCATGAGAAAGAAATAATGGCCCAAAGTGCAGCTGGGGAGGTCCAGGCTGGATATGAGCAGAAAGGAATGTGATGGAAGGGCAGTGCTGTGGGGGAGCAGGTCACCAGAGGGAGTCTGCATCAGCCCAAGGCTTTGTGCTTCAAGGAACAGCTGGGGAGGATGGAGAGATCTCATCAAACGAAGGAAGATGCTCAGACAAGAGCAAGGTGGGGCAGCAGGGGGGATGTCTCCAGCCTGCAGGGACAGAGGTGCAGGGGATGCCACAGCACAGGACAGGCTGTCATGGAGATGATCACAGGATGGAAAGAGGCTGAAAGCCCCACCAGACATGAGCTCCTTCTCCCCTTGGCTATGGCTGTTGTCTGCACCTCTGATGCCTGTGAGGAGACACCTTGTCCTTGCAGCACAGGGGCCTCATGGCCTCCTTGTCCCCAGCCAGGAACCTGGGAGGTGTGGGACCATAGTCCTGCCCTTGGCCTTGCACAGCCCCACATCACACTGTCCCAGGAAGGGCCCTGGCCAACGTGGGAGGGACAGGATCTGCCTTCCCAGGGCTGGGGGTCAAGGCCTGGCCCTTTGTCTAATGAAACACATCCAGGTTTACTGGTTATCAGAGAGACCTTCACCTTGCTTTTCCTGACCTCTGTTCTGCCTCCAGTTTTCTGCTCTAACCAGATCCTAGGAACAATTTCTCAGTTGTGTCTCTCAGTGTGACCCATTAATGCCACAAGAAACTTTGGAGTTTACATCTGAGTTTGACTTCTTGAGAAGATTCTTCAGCTTCCCCTCAGGGTCTGATGTCCATGGACTCAGCACCAAACCCACCAGAGGGGTCATATTAAAGCGCCTTGGGCTGCTCCTGTGCTGCTGAGCTGGGCTGGGCTCCTGGGACACAGATAGCTCATGGAAGCGGCAGCGCTGCAGAGAGACAGCTCTGCCCAGGAGCAGCTCCTCTGCAAAGTGCAGCAGGGCTGAGGGCTCTGCCTGGGGATCTCAGGAGACAAGCAAGGCAGAGAGAGATTAAAGGTGGTCAGGATTGGGAGGATGACTGAGAGCTCCCTGGAGGAGAAACCTTTGCAGCCCTCTCCATGGTAAGTCTCTGGGTGCAGGGCAGTGCATCTGTAGCTCCTGGAGGCATCTCCTGAAACTGGCACAGGCACAGCTTGTGGGATCTGTAAATACAGGGCCCTTGTCAGGCCATGTTGAACAGCTGTGAAGCTGGGTGAGCACCCAGGGGTGCCCAGGGCTGTCCTGCAGAGCAGGGTCCCTGCACCCCAGGGCTGTGCTGGGGCAGGGACTCTGCCGCCTGCCAGGGTCAGCGCTCAGCCTGCCCGGGGAGATCCCACGGCAGCAGCTGTGGGTGGAAGGAGCGACCCCCGGCAGGGCAGGCAGGGAGCTTGTGGGCTTGAAGGGGGCTGTGTGGGTCAGGGCTACTCAGAGCTCCAGATCCCCCCACAGACATGGCAGAGGGTCCTTCTGAACAATGACATCAACTCATGAAAAGCTGCAAGGGAAGGAGTCTGTGCTTTCAGTTTTCCACTCTTGCTCGTCTGGGTGTGCAGTGGGAGATGAGGATTTATTTCTCTCTTTGGAGCAGACACTGAGACCCCAGTTCTCGTTAGGACTTGTCTGAGCTGCTCCTGAGCCCCTGCACACACAGAGCTGTCCCTGGGCAGTGCCAGGAGGTGTGAGCAGGACAGAGCTGAGCACACAGCGGGTGGGACGGGGTCTGTGACACTGACAGGGAGCAGACCAGGGACAGAGACACAGCTGCAGGCAGCACAGACATGGGCAGGGAGAAGGAGCTCGTACCAGATATGCCAGGGATGGGATTTAGGAAACCCCCTGGCATCCTCTGCAGTGCAGACACATTTCCCAGTGCAACCCCTGGTCTCCTCTCCTCCCCAGCAGACCCTCTGCCCCAAAGGCATGGGGTCCAGGTCACGAGTCTCCATCTCAGCAGCTGGACCTCCAGGTGAAGGGTTCCTGCAACGTGGTACTCAAAGAAGGTGCTAAAAGTACTTGCTCTACAGTGTGATAATGTGAGTGGCAGCAGCACAGCCGGGTAAGGAGAAGGTTCCACAGCATGCCCGTCTGCCTTTCTGTCCTTGCTTTATTTTCTGGTAGCACTGCAGTGTTCTTCCCTGTTTCTCCACCTGTCCCTGGTGCTCTTGCTCTCTGGGGTTGGGGTGGGAGTGTGGGTCAGTTTTTGTTCTGACACCGACTCAGGGGGCTTTGCCCTAGAGCTGTGTTCATGGAAACTAGTTGCCCAAGCTGCATTTTAAACTGTGGTGAACTGTTTTTCTCACTTGGTAGAAAGAGAGAATGAGCTGAAACATCCCTCCATCAGGGAGGGGCTTTTCCATGATAAACAACATGATATTTTCCCCAGAGAAATCTCCCCTAACTTGTTACTGCCTTTTCCTCCTTGCACAGGTCCTCATGCCCACAGGCAGCCAATGTCCAACAGCAGCTCCATCACCCAGTTCCTCCTCCTGCCGTTCACAGACACACAGGAGCTGCGGCTCTTGCACTTCTGGCTCTTCCTGGGCGTCTACCTGGCTGCCCTCCTGGGCAACGGCCTCATCATCACCACCATAGCCTGGACCAGCACCTCCACACCCCCATGTACTTCTTCCTGCTCAACCTCGCCCTCCTTGACCTGGGCTCCATCTCCACCATTGTCCCCAAGTCCATGGCCAATTCCCTCTGGGACACCAGGGCCATTTCCTATTCAGGTTGTGCTGTGCAGGTCTTTCTGTTTTTGTTCTTCATTTCAGCAGAGTTTTATCTCCTCACCGTCATGTCCTACGACCGCTACGTTGCCATCTGCAAACCCCTGCACTACAGGACCCTCCTGGGCAGCAGAGCTTGTGTCCACATGGCAGCAGCTGCCTGGGCCACTGGGTTTCTCACTGCTCTGCTGCACACGGCCAATACATTTTCACTGCCCCTGTGCAAGGGCAATGCCCTGGACCAGTTCTTCTGTGAAATCCCCCAGATCCTCAAGCTCTCCTGCTCACACTCATACCTCAGGGAACTTGGGCTTCTTGTGGTCAGTGCCTGTTTAGCTTTTACGTGTTTTGTGTTCATTGTGGTGTCCTATGTGCAGATCTTCAGGGCCGTGCTGAGGATCCCCTCTGAGCAGGGACGGCACAAAGCCTTTTCCACCTGCCTCCCTCACCTGGCCGTGGTCTCCCTGTTCATCAGCACTGCCATGTTTGCCAACCTGAAACCCCCCTCCATCTCCTCCCCAACCGTGGACCTGGTGGTGTCAGTTCTGTACTCAGTGGTGCCTCCAGCAGTGAACCCCCTCATCTACAGCATGAGGAACCAGGAGCTCAAGGATGCCCTGAGGACACTAATGTCTGGATTCTTGTCAAAGACATTAGAATTCCCATATTCTGCATATCACTCATGACATGACTCATGACAGGTCCAACCTGTCTTTTTGTATTTTGTATTTGGGGATGATTGGAGTTGGGGGAAGGCTCATTTGGATTTGATTTTTTAACTATAATAATATTGCCCACAAAGAAATGTTCGTCCCGCTTTTAATTGTCTGTACACCTTTATACTTCAAGTCAAAGACCTTGTAAATGAGAAGTCGTGCTCTCTGTGGATCTAAACAAAATAAACAACCCTGCAGTGAACTATTTGTCTGAGATCTTTCCTCTGCAACCTTTGTGAAGCTCAGCACAAGGTGTGTGTGCAAAGATGGAGGAAACAGCCCCAAGATAGCAGGTCTACCAGGCAGCACCAGCCTCGTTCTTTACAGAGTCATTCCCTTTCCACTCCCACACTCTCCTTCTCATCCCTTGTGTTGGTGCAAGGCCTGAGTGCTCTGGCAGCTTGGTCACCATCCTGCTGTGTGTCAGTGCTGTGACCAGGACAGGCAATGGGCACTGCTCTGACAGTGCTGGCCTCAGAACAGCATCTCCATCAGCAAGGGCATCTCCTTAGCACACTGCCTGAAGGGTTAGATCTTCTTCCAGAGTTGTTTTAAAGAACATGCCTAAGGAACAGACTCACAAGATGCTCATTGTTTTGCTTGTTTCTCTGTCGGCTCAGTGTGATGAGATCATGTTCCCACTGTGGCTTTCGAGGGACTTTGGGCTGTTTGTTCAGGTGTTGCTTGTTGGTGGCCAGCACCCACACAGATGGTGAATAAGTCAGAGTCCCTCTGAGCAGCCTCCATGGCCACCCAAGAGCTTGTGTGGGAGGCGGTCAGTGGCAGTGACCACCATCAGCTGGGGCTGCCTCCCAGCCTGACCAGTATGGCCCTGCAGAGTCACCACAGCCCACTTGACCTACAGAGCAAAACCCCCAGCTCGGGGCTGTGGGCGGCGTGGGGACAGGGTGCAGGAATGGCAGCCAGGCCAGTGCAGGCCAGTGCTGCCTGAAGAGCCCCGGGGCCAGGACTTGGTGCTGTCCTGGGGAGCGGGGCTGGCACAGGGAGCTGAAGGATTCCTGGTATTGGGACATCCTGAGTGTCGCAGCCAGAGAGACACTGTCACTGACCCCCGTTTCCTCCATTTCGTTCTACAGGGCCTGCCCAGATGGAGCTTCTCTGCTGGGCTGGGCTGGAAAGTGCCCCAGAGAGGGAAACACCAGTGAAAAGCTGAAGTGTGTGAGCATGCAGGGTGGGGGCACCAAACTGGGAGGAAGGGCTGACACACCAGAACGCTGTGGTGGCATCCAGCGAGACCTGGACAGGTTGGAGGACTGAACAGAGGAGAACCCGAGGAAGTTCTACAAAGGCAAGTGCAGGGTCCTTCCCCTGGGGAGGAATAACCCCAGGCACCACTACAGGTTAGGGGCAGAGCTGCTGGAAAGCAACTCTGCGGAGAAGGACTTGGGAGTTCTGGTTGATAACAGGTTGACCATGAGTCAACAATGTGCCCTTGTGGCCAAGAAGGCCAGTGGTACCTGGGTGCATTGCAAAGAATGTGACCAGCACGTCAAGGGAGGTGAAGCCTCCCCCTCTGCTCTGCCCTGGTGAGGCCGCATTTGTAGTTACTGGGTCCAGTTCTGGGCTCCCCAGTTTAAGAAGGACAAGGAATTACTGGAGAAAGTCCAGTAATGGGCTACAAAGATGACGAGGGGTCTGGAGCATCTTTCTGATGAGGAGAGCCTGAGAGAGGAGGTTTGTTCAGCTGGAGAGGAGAAGTTGAGAGGGGATCTTATCAATGTTTATAAATATCTCGAGGGTGGGTGCCAAGAGGAAGGACCAGACTCCTTTCACTGGTGCCCAATGATAGGATGAGGGGCAACGGGCACAGGCTGAAGAACAGGAGGTTCCATCTGTACAATGAGGATAAATTTCTTTACTTGGAGGGTGACAGAGCCCTGAAACAGGCTGCCCAGAGCAGGTGTGGAGTCTCCTTCTCTGGAGACATTCAAACCCACCTGGACATGATCCTGTGCGATCTGCTCTGGGTGAACCTGCTTTAGCAGGTGAGTTGGACTGGATGATCTTCAGAGGTCTCTTCAACCCAAACAAGCCTGTGATTCTGTGGGGCACACAGCAGTGGTCTCGCATGGCCAGGCCTGCTGGGAGAGACATGAAAGACCAGGAGAGCAGGGTCAGGCCTGTGCCCATGTTCCTGGACACGCTGTGGCAGCTGTCCCAAGGCATTCGTCACAGATCAGCCCATTGCAACCATCATTTTGATTATTGTCCTCTCACCACACCTGAGAGAGGTTGTTTGTCCCTCCGTGGAAGGACTCTGAATGACTAGGTCAGAAGCCTGAGTGTGCACAGAGGGCAGATGGGAGCATGCACACTGTTTGTGGGGGGAAATGAGTCCAAATGAGCACAAATGCCTCAGCTATCACTGTGGGGACATGGAGGCCTGTGGGATGGTGTATCAGGGTCACTTCATGTTGAGAGTAACTTCCCCAAGAAACCACCTGAATGCAGCACTGGGATGTGCTTCCTTGAACCGAGGTCAGTGTGACCTCCCTGGAGACCTGCATCAGCTCCAGCACCCAGACCCAGCTGCTGCCCGGATTTCTGAATGATGACGGCACCATCTCTGCTTGCAGCACTGTCACTACTATTTCCTGCAGCTCTTGCCTGTACTGAGTGCTGAGGCGTTGTGTTGTTGGTTTCTTTGTTTTCTGGTGGCCACATCCTGCAACCAGTGTTGTCCCTAAGCCACCCGCTTCATTTTGCAAGAGTCACAGGCTGGACAGTCTGTCTCCAGAAGGCAGCTGCACCTTGGCCATGGGGATTTCTGTCCTCTACAGTCATCACTTCATTCTTTCCATAGATATAGTTTTGTGTTTGTATTTTAGAGCCATTTGTTCGCTTCCTGTTCACACGGGCATCCCACGAATGCATCACTGCTCTCTGCCCCAGTGTAGACAGGCACAAGGCCTTCTCCACTGGACCTCTCACCAGTGCCACTGTTTTCTACAGCACCTTCATCCTGGACTGTGGGATGCCCAGGACAGCCATCCCAAGACAGTTTGACAAAGCCTTTTTTCTACACCTTCCCCACATCCCTGCTCAATCCCCTCATGTACAGCTCAAGGACCAGACAGGTTGGGTACAAGTGGGACAGTGAGAAAAATGGTCAGGAAAGCTCTGAGGTGCACAGAGAGCCCATCAACATGTTGGCCTGCTGTTCTCTCTGAACAAGCCCAGAAGACCAGCACAGCATTTGCTGTGTCCCAGAAACTCACCTGGAAGGTTGGGATATGGAGAAAAGGTTTGGTCTGGGAAGGGTCAGACAGGGGCTGGTGGAACTGGCTGGTGTGACCGTGAGACGTCTCTCCAACACCTCAGAAAAGTCCTGGCTCTCAGGGAGGCTGCATGGTCCTTTGAGAAAGAAAACAGCAAAAATGACTTATCATGGAATCATAGAATAATTGTGGTTGGAAGAAACCCTCAAGGTCATCAAGTCCAACCATAACCTAAATCTGGCACTAAACCATGTCCCTAAGAGCCTCATCTATCTGCGTTTTAAACACCTTCACTGATGGTGACTCCACAACCTCACTGGGCAGTCTGTTTCATTGCTTCAAAACCCTTTCCCCGAAGAATTTTTTCCTCATATCCAATCTAAACCTCCCCATGTGCAACTTGAGGCCATTTCTTGTCCTATCACTCGTTACTTGGGAGAAGAGACCAACACCCACCATGATAAAACCTCCTTTCAGGTAGTTGTAGACAGCGACAAGGTCTCCCCTCAGCTTGCTGTTCTCAAGGCTGAACAGCCCCAGCTCCCTCAACCACTCCTCATAAGACTGGTGCTCCAGACCCTTCACCAGCCTTGTCACCCTCCTCTGAACTCTCTCCAGCACCTTAATGTCTTCCTTGCCATGAGGGGCCTAAAACTGACCCCAGGATTCAAGGTGCAGCCTCACCAGTGCCCAGTACAAAGGGATGATCACTTCTCTAGTCCTGCTAAAGCTCTGATTGAATCAAGGCTTGAACACCTTGGTGTGACCCGGTTTGAGACAGGTTGGACTGCAGACTCATGAGGTCCCTTCAACCTCAGTTCTCTCATGAACCCATTGTGATGTTGGGATCTGTTTCAGACTGGAGCAGAGCAGGCGATGATGGGGCAGGATGCACCTGTGCTGTAGGTGACCATCTAAACCAACATCTCAGCCAGTGAACCAGCCAACACCTCAGTGTGACTCTCTCTGGGCAACGTGTGAGGAGTCCTGGGCAGGGAAGGTTCAGAGGGCATGGGGTGTTATGCAAGACACAAAATGATCTTGGCTTCATTCCTGCAGGCCCATCAGATGTCAGTTAATGTCAATGAAAATTAAAATAAGAGGAACTGAAGACAAAGACCCAAAGGAGAGGATGGTGTCAACATACTTTTTTTTTGTTTCTTTGGTGTGGTGTCTTTTCTTTGAAAAGGAAAGAGTTCTCCAGAACTGGGCATGGATTTAGGACACAAATGTCTTCAGCTCCAGGGACACAAACACCTGGTGCCAGTGTAGATGCCCCGGGAACCCCTGCCCAGGCTCCACCTGCACTGCAAGGTGCTCTGGTCTCCCCAGGTCCTGTGTGACAGATGCCAATCCCAGGCCAGCACCTCAGGTACACTGGGGCCCTAAAATGGCACTGGCTGTTTATGGTGAGACAGCTGATGACTGATGTCTGTCTGGAAGTGTACTAAGGATTGGAGAAGAAATAGTGATCTTCCCCTGTACTTCTATTACCAACACTCTATTATTTCATCTCCCTCGTCATTCAGGAGTTCCCACCTCTCCTGATTAAATGTCCCTGTCCAAGGACAACTTTCCAGCAGACTGTGTGGACATTTGCCCTTCCTAGTGCTCTCAGGTTTCTCCTCCACTTGCTCTTTGGTCATTCAGTGGCCTCTCAACTGTCTGGTTTCTGCCTTGAGCTTCAGGGAGTTACAAACTTGCCCCGTTCTTCAGAGCTCTAATTAACATGGCAGTCAACACGTTAATTGTGTTTATTTCTATCCTCTCTTATCTCTCTGTCTAAACCAGTTCTTGTGTGGGTGTCCCTTGTGGATGCTGGACCTCACCAGATCCAGCTTACACACACAGCTGAGGAAAGTGTTTTGCTGTTTATTAAACTGTGCAGTGTTTGCACAGGAGAGCAGGTGGAGCTGGTGCACAGGAGCTGCAGCATCTCCTGCAGAGCTCAGTGGAGAAGTCTGGTGTAGGAAAAGTGATGCAATCTCTGGTGGCCAATGAGGGAACCGGCAGACTGGGGGTGGGGGTGAGGAGCCAGGTTGTCCATACAGTGTCCAGCCTCAAGGACTGTTCTCCTGCCTGTCCAGATGTCTCCAGGAGACCCTCGGGATCAATGTCCAGTGTAGAATGCTGCTGTCACTTCTTCTATACACTGGAAAATGATAGAAAACACCCTGGAAAGAAAAAACCCTCCTTTATTAAATCTTCTTTGAAATCTTCATCAGCAAGTGTCCCATTGAAACCTCTCCAGTTAGTTCTACAAGTCTGGAAGATTTGAAGGAAATTACAGAAAGAAACATTGCTCGTTAGGGCTTTCTGTGTTTTAATGATCCCCATGGCGTATTTGGTGCTGAGTCCATGAACCTCAGATACCAAGGACAGACTGAAGAATCTGCTCAACAAGTCCAAGTCAGAAAAAACTCCAAAGTACCTTGAAGCATTAATGGGCCCCACTGAGGGCTGTTCCTGACAAAGCCTCCCCAGGGACTCGTTAGAGCAGATAATTGGAGGCAGTGATTGCATTAGGCAAAGTGCAGCAGCTCTGATGCTGAGAAAGCCCTTGGTTTGTCTGATGAAGGACAATGGCCAAGCCTTGAGCCCCTGCCCCTAGGAAGGGAGATCCTGTCCCTCACGTGTGGCTCAGAGCTCTTCCTGGGAATGTGGGGAGTGTGATGCCAAGTGAAGGACAACGGTGTCATACCTCCTTGTCTCCCTGGGGGTGCAAGGAGGCAAAGAAGCCCCATGGCCATGATGACTGTGCCTTTTCTTAGGCCTCATTGGCAGAGGCATCAGCCATAGCCAAGGGGACAAAGACCTTGGCTCTTTCAGGGACATCCAGCCTTGCCAGCACCCTTGGCCATGTCCACCACAGTCCATCCTGCACTGTCCCAGGCCTGTGGCTGTTTCCCCACAGGCTGCAGACACCCCATGCGCTTCCCCACCTTGTTCTCAGCCCAGTGTGTCCCCACCTGTGCTGCTGTCTCTCCATCCGCATCAGCTGTTCCTTGAAACACAAAGTCATGGCTGATCCAGAGTCCTTCTGAATGGCCACAGCACTGTGCTCAGAATGACATTTCTTTATTCTGAGCTCCACTCTGGACCTCCAGAGCTGCAGTTACTGATGGTTTTCCTTTCTCATGCTGTTTCCCTCCTCCCATCATCTTGGAAAGCGATTTTCAGGATTTCTGAGGCTACTACTGCCCTTTCTTGTCATGGTTTTACCACAACCACCAACTAAGACCATGAGAGCTGCTCACATCCTGTCCCCAGTCCCCAAATGGGATAAGGGAGAGAACTGAATGGGAAGGGAGAAACTTGTGGGTTTAGAAAAAAAAATAATAAGACAATAGAAATAATAAAAGAAACACACTACTACTAATAATATACTTATACTATTTCTATTTACATAAAGTAAAATATATGACACTCAGTGCAGTCCCCCACAGAACTCCAGTTGTGCTGAACAGGCAGCCCAAAAGAAGAGAGCACCCTGGTCCTGAACAGCTGATCGCAGCAAGAGAAATTACAAGTGCAAAAAGCAGAGAGGCCCAAGGGCCAACTGAAAAACAGCGAAACATCGTAAAACTGAACTAACAATGAACTCCCAATGCAATGGAACTTCTGAACAGAGCTAACCAATGTAGCCGGAAAACCAAAACTAGCTGGCTGGAAAAGGCATCTCCAGCTTCATACCGAGCATGACACTAATGGTAGAGAATAGCTCGTTGATTGACCTGCATGTCAGTCAAGGTGCTGTCCTGTCTGTGCCCTCTCCTGCCAATTTGATCTTTCAGCTGGACTCCAGAGAAGACCTTGGTTTCACTGACAATAGTCCAGGTAAATTCAATAGAAATAAAGAAATTAAATTAAGAAAATATACTCAGTGCAATGCCTCATGCAACTCCAGTCACATGGAAGATCTAGTCCTGCAGAAGGGAGCACCTTGGTCCTGAACAGCCCATCCCAGCAAGAGAGAGCAAAAGGGCAACAGGCAGAAAGGCCCAAAGGCCAGTGGCAAAATGGCAGAACAGCAAAAGGCTGAACTGACATCAAACTCCTGACAGAATGAAACTTCTGAATGAAACTGACCAAACCAGCTGGAAAACCCAAAGTAAGGGATGTAACAAGCCCTAAAAGCCGGCTCCAGCTTTAGACTGAGCATGGCGCTAATCATAGGGAATATTTCATTGATCAGCCTGCATGTCAGTCCAGGTGCTGTCCTGTCTGTGTCCCCTCCTGCCAATCTGCATCTGCAGCTGGGTGGCCGAAGGAGTCCTTGGTTTCCCTGACAACAGCCAAGATCTCAGTGAGTTCTGACATTCCTTTCATAGCAAATGGCAAACACTGTAAAGCTGCTAAAAGACAAAATGAACTCTATCCCAGAGAAGGAACAGCGTTATTTCATTATTCTCGTAGTAAATCTAAACAAAAGACTGCGCTAGCTGTGAAGGAGAGAGGTTCAAAATGCATGAAGAAAATTAACTCAATTTCAGTATAAACAGCATGTTTCCTCAGGCTCCCCTTCACCAGGCTAAAGAAGTTTGGGTCTCTCAACATCTCCACACATGACCCAGACTTTCTCTGGCCACACGACAGCTCCTCCCGTTCCTCCAGAATGGGGAACCTCACACTGGGAGACACGGCTCCAGATGTGACCACACCAGTGCTGAGTCACGATGGGCAATAACTGCCCTTGTCTGGGTGGCCACGCTCCTCCCAGTGCAGTCCAATGTGCTCATGGGCATGTTCCTGTTTAGCACCACTGAGAACTGGCTGAACATCCAGGCTCAGAGGGTTGTGACCAGTGGCACAAAGCCCAGCAGGAGGTACCATGAGGAGCACTGGAGGACACCATATCCCCACCCAACATCTCCTCCCCTCTTGGGTGTCTGGACCCACCTCGGTGACAAGGGGGAGAGCACTGACTGTATGGGTGGAGGAGATGGGGTCTGGAATGAGGGTCCCCAGGCAGTTTCTCCTGGTTGTTCATGCACCAGCAAGCTGGGCTGGATATTTGGAGAGAGGAACTCTTCCTAAGGGCCTCCAATGGGCATGGTGATTGTCTCCAGTTTCCTGCACGCTGCCTTTTCTGGTGGAGCTCACAGAGGCTGCCAGCCCTTTAGAGGACCCAGGACAGGCCTTGTCCTTCCTCTGGTCACAGCTGTACCCCAGTTCTCCAGCTCAGCCCCAGCTCAGGAGCCTTGTCTAGGGGTGACTTTTGGGGTAAGGTTGACAAGAGGGGTGCATAAGTTTGTCTCAAGGACATGTGATGAGCACCAGGACTGAAGTACCAGAGCAAAATGGTGTGGCTTCTGGGTGAATACTTTCTGCAGTGCAAGTCCTGACACAGGGTCCCAGACTTGCTTTCCATGACACCCTTTAGGAGGGAAAATGCACTAAGAAATGGCACGTGGGGGACACCAATCCTTCTGCAGCTACTTCCCACACCTGGTGAAGCACCAGGACAGCAAGGACTTCTGGCCCTGCACCCTTAACTCTGGGTGTTATCTTGGGGCAGCTGAACAACAGCATTTTTCTCTCCAAGGCAATTTCTAGCCCAGGTCAGTTCCTGTCTGATCTCCCCCATCCCTCCTCTGATCTGCTCTGGTGCTCCTGGCCCCATCCTGTGCTCCACAAAGGGCCCCAACCTGGCACTGATGCTCTGCAGAGCAGGTTGGCTGCAGAACCATGGGGTGACTGCACACTGGTTGTGCTGCTCAGTGAGGGACACAGATGCAACTGGCTGGGCTGCACTGTCACTCAGCTCTTTCCTGGGGGTCTAAAGCCCTGGAATGGGTCCAGAGCATTTCTTGGGACTCAGTGGGTTTTCCGCTCATTTTGGTTCAGCAATGCCTTCCTTGTCCTTCAGGTTCCCGGAAACTGGTGCAGGAAGACGCTGCCTATCCCCTTCCCAGGGACAGAGGTAGGCTGACCAGCCCTTAATTTTTCAAATCCTCCTTCAGGCCCTACTTGAAGATGGGCTTGACATCTTACTTGACAGTAAGTCATTGACCTGGTCACATCGTACACAGGTGCCTCCCATACCATTCTCTGGTACTAATGCCAGGCACAGACACTCTGCGCAGCCAGAAGCCTGGGTGGCTGCATCCTTCTTGGCAGGTAGTGTCTGTGTAGACACACTCTTTGTATTAATGGCAGCAACAGCTTTCCTTTTTCTAGAAACCATTACTACCCTTAGCTAAATTGGGGACAAGAAAACAAAATGAAACCCTGGACAAACTCACCTACAAGAGCTAGTTGTGTCCAGTCTACTTGCCCTGCCACACCCCAGTCTGTGTCACCAGCAACAAGTGAGAGGTCTAACAGCAAGGAGTGACAGAACCTCTGACCCCTACTGCACGAGCAGCCCCAGTCGCTGCTGCAGCACCGTGTGGGTAGTGCTCACCTGCCTCACAA